>NC_043964.1:2534322-2654322 GCF_902148855.1 Sphaeramia orbicularis
GAATGTTGTAGAAGATGACAGTGTTTCCGTGGTAACTACAGAGCCTCTGAACATCCAAAGGGGTCATGTCTGATGACCATGAAAAGATGACAAACTGCATTTTACCCAAATTATTTATTTATTCATTTTTATTTTATGTATTGGTTTATTAAAAGGGGACCCTGCACATTTATGAGCACTGCTGTTTAAAAATACACCCATGTAAATATTTTCATCTGCAGTCCCAAAGCAGGTGACAGAAACAAAACATAAAACAGCCAACATGAACCCTTTCATGCATGAATTATGAGAACCTTTGTCAAGATTTTTTTCTTGAGTGTTTTTATTCCTCCTTAGGCATGAAAAAAAAAATTGTGATCAAGCTTTTTTTTTTTTTTTATGGAATTACAAAAATGTTCTTTTGAAGTAAAGAAACGTGTTTAAAACCCAATATGAGAAAGTGAGATGAAAACAGTGAAATAAAAAACATTTTAATGCTGTCAATCTGATGTTTTCTCACATTTTAACATATTCTAATGCTAGTTATTACCCACTTCATGGAGATAATGTGCAAATAAGAAAAAAAAAAAACTTGTAAAAATAACAAATAACAGTTGATTTACAATAAAACATGTTAGTGCAGATCAGGGTTATTAGAACAGCAAAGTTACAGTCGTGGTCTGAATGTCAGTGTATGGGATGGTGCAGAAGTGTCCACTGTGTTGGCTGATATGGAACTAAAACAACTGAACCCATGAACATACAAGAGAACAGCTGGAGAACAACTGTCCAGTATAGTGACCACTATACATGAAAGGGTTAATATACCATTTGTTCGCTATAAATTAAAAAAAAATTAACATACACATAATGATGACATAGGCATCATCAAAAAAATAAAAAAGACAAACAAAAAACAAATAGATACAGGGCGACCAGAGGGGCATTAGCCTATTTCAGTATATGGATAGGGTTATTGGTTCTAAAGTTATGAAACATTTTAGAT
The DNA here is from genome assembly GCF_902148855.1 of Sphaeramia orbicularis. Taxonomy (NCBI): domain Eukaryota; kingdom Metazoa; phylum Chordata; class Actinopteri; order Kurtiformes; family Apogonidae; genus Sphaeramia; species Sphaeramia orbicularis. The sequence goes on from NC_043964.1 coordinate 2,535,308, forward strand.
CAGTAGATGCTTTTGGTCTTTCCTTCTTATCTGGGTCTTTAAGGGTTAATGTATGTGCTGTAACAGATCTGGGTGAGAACTACATTTTTCTTATTTAGTGATTTTAAGGTAATTTTCTGCAGAATGTGATGAAGGATTGATTAGATTTTTTACATATCACTTAGATACAACAATAGCCTGGTCTCTTATTAAAGCAGTTTTAATGCTAATGAGTAACTGAAGGCGTTGACTGACTGTTGGTTTCCTGCTCTCTAACAGGGAATCCCCTGCTCTGATGGGAAACACTGCTGTCCTGAAGGCCACATGTGCAGTTCAGACAGCCGCTCCTGCATCAAGAAAGGTTCAGAAAGTCTCACCAGCTGTTTGCTTACACCAAGATCTGTTTTTGTTTTAAACGCCTACACATAGAAAAAAAACCCATAAAAAACAGTATTATACCAGCAGCAGGGGTGCCGAAAAAATACTGTTAAATAATGGAAAATAACCATGTCATAAAAATACAGTAATTTTCCATAATTAAAGTACAATTTTTTGGCCTAACTTTACATGAGATTTTGCTTTTTTTTTGACTTTTTAATGTTTAATAAAGAATATTTACACATATTAAAACAATCAAATTACCTATAAATATATATATAAATAATTTTTAATGAGACTCAGTTGTCCAATCCACTGATAAAAACTGTATTTGGACAGTTTATCAATACTTATACATGTTATACATTCACAAAAATACATTTATTCAACATTTTTGTTGTGAATCCTCCTGTAATTACACAAGATATTTGTCAATTAACAAACAAGTCTGGTTCAACTGACAGAACTAATACTTCTGTTATCGTTAATGGTCAGTAATTTTATCTCATTTTATTCTTTTTTTTTTTTTTTTTACAGTATTAAACTTTAAATTAACAGTTTAATCTCATAAATAGAAAATAAATATTTGTGAAATTATGATACATTTGCAAATGTATTTTAACTGTATTTTTCTGTGAAAAAAGAAAAAAATTCTTTTAAAAAAATGGAAATTTTATGGTTATTCACAGTTACAGTTTTTTCGTGTTATTTTACATTTGACATGTTAAATCACAGTCTGTTTTTGTCATTTCATTGATATTTTCCTGTATCTTAAAAATACAGGAAAAATCTGTAAAATAAACAGTGAAAATTCTGTTAAATTACAGATTTTTTTTTACAGTGTACCTGAAACATTGTGTTCTGTTGTGTTCCATTGTGTTCCGTTTTGTTCCGTTGTGTTGCGTTGTCACAGAGTTGGTGACCACTGTCCTGTGCAGTGACGGAGTGTCAGAGTGTCCAGATGAAACCACCTGCTGTGAAACACCAGAGGGCAAATGGGGATGTTGTCCGATGCCTAAGGTCAGATATGGTTGAACATTTTACAGCTTTATCATTTATGCACAGTAGTGAACTAGACATCATAAACATGGAAATAGTGGAGTATGAATTTGCATGTTTGTCTTTATGTCCGTTTATCTTCATGGTTTCTTATCCTGGTGTCTTCATTGTCTGAACAGGCTGTGTGCTGCCAGGATAAAACACACTGCTGCCCCGAAGGAAGCACATGTGATGTCAAACAATCCAAATGTATTTCTTTGTCCACCAAAAAAGAGATGCCGATGTGGGCCAAGTTCCCTGCCAGGACAAGAGCAGAGTGGGAAAACCAGAAAGGTCAGATTAGGGACAAGGTTCTTCAACCACACTTTATTTCCTTCTTCATATAAAGATGAGTGCGTGTGAATGTCGCCTTATCTCCATGTCATTTCAGAGGGCGAACATGTGACTTCAAAGGCAGCCGAGGATGAAAACTCAAAAAAAGTCCCTGAAGTCACCACAGTGAGTGCAGTTCCTGTTTTAGAAGAGGAAGCGTCATCTGTCACTAACGCAGTGTCAGGTGAGAGCAACAGCATCGAACAAACACTGCACAACACGCCTTATACTTTTATGTCATGTGTCACACATTTATATATAATTGTAAGTAAATAAGTAAATTTTATTTATAGAGCACTTTTCACAGGCAGAGTCACAAAGCGCTTTATCAGTTCAAATCAGAATCAAATCCAGTTTACAGAGACCCAACAGAATCCTCCAGGAGCAAACACTTGTGACTGGTGACAGTGGAAGGAAAAAGTACCTTTAACAGCAGAAACCTGGAGCAGAGCCAGACTGAGGAGGATGGACGAGTGACAGGACCAGGAGGGGTTAAAGAGAGAGAGTAAAGGAGGAGAAAAGAGAGAGAGATAGAGATATAGAGAGACTAGGGGAGAGGGGGGAGTACTTTATGATGAATACATAGAGTGTAGTCAGTCTGTGGTGGTCCTGGGTCAGGTGGGAAACTGAAAAGCCTGTTTGAACAGGAGGGTTTGAGGTGTTTCTTAAAGCTCTCTACAGAGTCCATGGACCGTAGGTGTAGAGGCAGGTCATTCCATAGACGTGGTCCACAGCTTTAACAGACCTGTCAGCCCGTGTGCTAGAACAGGTGTGTGGAACCATCAGCAGGTGCTGTCCTGAAGACCTCAGGCTACGAGTCGAGCTGTAGGGCTGGATCAGGGAAGCGATGTATGCAGGGGCCTGGCCATGTAGGGCCCGGAAAGTTAGCACAAGAATTTTGAGATGAAAACGATATAAAACAGGAGCCAGTGGAGAGATTTAAGGATGGGAGTGATGTGGGTTCTCCTGTTGGTGCGGGTCAGAAGCCTTCAGCAGAGTTCTGGACAAACTGTGGACGGGCCAGCTCCTTCTGTTTCAGCATGTGGACAGGCTGTTCCAGTAGTCTAAACCAGAAGACACAAAAGCATGAACGATCATCTCGAGCTCATTGATGGACACCATAGACCTGAGTTTGGAGATGTTGCGGAGTTGGAAGAAACTGTTTTTCACTAGGTGTTTGTAATAATAATAACTTCACAATTCGGGAGAGTACTCATAATTTGAAAGGTTTTGGAGATTTCGTATTACCCTAATTTCGAACCACTCGTAGATGTTTTTGTGTGTCTGTATGTGGAGTGAAACTGTGGAACAGTCTGGACATCCAACACAAACAACAGCCAAAACATCCACCATTTAAACTGGTCTATGAACATATGGTCTGGTCCCAGTATACAGATGGAGAGTCTGAAAACTGTTTCATCAGTTCTGTCTTAAATGTTCATGTGTGTTTGTTGTTCCTCATCTAGTCGGTCTGTGTTTGTCCTTTACCTTCTGCTGTTGTTCTGACCATCGCTGGGATGTGCTGCCCTTTACTATTAGTGCTGTTGGAGTTTTTTGTTTTTTTTTTCTCTCACCATTGTTGGTCTGTGACACTGGTCTACAATTTTTTTAGAAATGATTTGCTTCAGACATTAAATGTGCTAAATGTTATGTATTTTAATAAGATTAATTGGAAAATAAATGACAAAAGTGCCGGTTTGCTGATGTTTTCAAGGTATATGATGAAGTGTTATTCCACATATATATTGGTTTATGTACATTTATATAATAGTTTTATAAATCTTCCACTAAATAGAACCTGTAAAGTGAATGTATTCTAATGTGCAGACAGTGTTTTGAAGTAGATCTTGTAGCTCTGAGACAAATATTCCTTTGGAGTCAAACCCATTCTCTCATTAATTCTTGAATTTCACATTTTGACCCAAGGCTGTATCTGGGAAAGTTCAGCCAACCAGCATTTTTGACTGGATTTTTCTTTATCAGTGACTCTCATGTGGTAAAATTTCATTACTTTTATTCTGGAAGCATTTTCCTTGTAGACCAGTGTAATTATTGCTGTTCTTTACCATTTGTGGTATTGCAGTTTTTTGTTTTTACCATTGCTGGTCTGTAATTATTATCATGTAAGTTGACAGTTAACTGTTACCATGGTAACACCACCAGGAATGGACTTTGTTTCTTTATTTTTTTCACACACATTTTGGTTATGCAAAGTAAATACTGTCAAATGACTTTATTCTAATTTGGTCTATAGGCCTGTTTTGTTCTATTTTGTTCATTGTTTTGGTTTGAAGTCGAAGGACAGGAGTGAGGATTTAAAAAGTTATTATGTTCAGTTATTTGATGATGAGAATGGGGGTGGGATTAAATAAGTGTTTCTTCTTCCCACTCTTTTTTGAGTATAGATGATTTTTTTTTTTTTTTTTTTTTGGAATTCTGAATTTGCATGTATTCTGTAAATGCTCAAGATAAACAAATGAAACACTGGTCTACAAGGAAAATGCTTCCAGAATAAAAGTTATGAAATTTTACCACATGAGAGTCACTGATAAAGAAAAATCCAGTCAAAAATGCTGGTTGGCTGAACTTTCCCAGATACAGCCTTGGGTCAAAATGTGAAATTCAAGAATTAACGAGAGAATGGGTTTGACTCAAAAGGAATATTTGTGTCAGAGCAACAAGATCTACTTCAAAACACTGTCTGCACATTAGAATACATTCACTTTACAGGTTCTATTTAGTGGAAGATTTATAAAACTATTATATAAATGTACATAAACCAACATATATGTGTAATAACACTTAATCATATACCTTGAAAACATCAGCAAACCGGCACTTGTGTCATTTATTTTCCAATTAATGTTATTAAAATACACAACATTTAGCACATTTAATGTCTGAAGCAAATCATTTCTAAAAAATTGTAGACCAGTGAAATGAATGAATGAAATAATAATAGCTTTACTTCTATAGCACCTTTAAAAACGATGTTTACAAAGTGCTTTTGACAGACAAAGCAGATCTATCTATCTATCTATCTATCTATCTATCTATCTATCTATCTATCTATCTATCTATCTATCTATCTATCTATCTATCTATCTATCTATCTATCTATCTATCTATCTATCTATCTATCTATCTATCTATCTATCTATCTATCTATCTATCTATCTATCTATCTATCTATCTACCTATCTATCTATCTATCTATCTATCTATCTATCTATCTATCTATCTATCTATCTATCTATCTATCTATCTAATCAGTTGTAACGTCATCATATGTTTGTAGTGTCACTTTCTTGTGAGAACCATACATTTCTAAAATTCCAACATTTCTTAAGCTCAGGAACATTTCATCCTAGTTTGACATTAGTCGGAAACTAATGATAAAAGAGTTCACTTTTTTTTTTTTTTTTTTCCCCCAGACGTCCCCTGTGATGATACAATTTCCTGCCCGGACAACACCACCTGCTGTAAAACAAAAAAAGGGGGCTGGGCCTGCTGTCCTTACCCAGAGGTACAAGTGTGGAGGCCATGTCACCAGCCTTAACCCATAAAGACCCAAACGTCCACCACCGACCAAAAGCATAGACTGATCTACACTGTTTCATATCTGCTGATCCACTAATCCTATCGATACATGTAAATAATTCAGGTAAAATGCAGTTTGTTGTCTTTTCATGGTCACTGGACGTTCAGAGGCTTCGTAGTGAACGTAGAAACACCATCATCTTCTATATCATTGATTCAATAGAAAAAAAAACCATGGAGTTCAATTGTAGCCGCTTGCTTTTATATTAATAATAAAAAAAAAAAAAGGAATAAAACCATGATGAGCAAAAAAAAAAACTAAATGTAACTTAAAAACCCCATCAAAATAAGCAACAAAATAAACAAAAACAGCCAGTAAAACATAAAAAGAACAAAAAAAAAAGAATAATAAATCAACAAAAAAATAATAAGTAACATAAAAAAAAAAACCTGAACAAAATTGAAGACAAAATAGTGAAACGGTCAAAAAAATGTCGAAAAATAAACAAAATGATCAAAATATTGAACAAAAATGAGGGAAAATTAATTAAATAGCCAATGAAATGAACCAGAACAGCCAGTAAGTAAAGTAAAGAAAGTAAACAATAAAATGAACAAAATAAATTAAAAAAATGAAAAAAAACAAAACAAAACAAAACACTGTCATCTTCTACAACACTGATTCAACAGAAAAAACAAAAACAAAAAAAACATAGAGTTAAATTGTCAACGCTTTCTTTTATATTAAAAAAAAGGAATAAAACCATGAGGAAAAAAAAACTAACTAAATATAACTTAAAAAAAACCCCAAACATTAAAATAAGCAACAAAATAAACAAAAACAGCCAGTAAAACGTAAAATGAATAATAAATCAACAAAAAATAATAAGTAACAAACAAAAAACTAACAGAAACTGAACAAAATTGAAGACAAAATAATGAAATTGGTCAAGAAAATGCTGAAAAATTAACAAAATGATCCAAATATTAAAGAAAAATTAGGGAAAATTAATTAAATAGCCAATGAAATGAACCAGAACAGCCAAAGTAAACAATAAAATGAACAAAATGAATAAAAAAATGAAAAACAAAACAAAACAAAAAAACACTGTCATCTTCTACAACTCTGATTCCCCAGTAAAACCCATGAAGCTTGATAAATGACAGTGGATGGACTCACTAATTTTGTGTTCAGATAATGATATATTTGCTGAAAAAGTCACTTTTTCTTCAGCGTTCTCTGTTTCTGACATAGGTTTGAATTTAGTCTGAGCTTTAATGAACATCTGTGTGATCAGTGAATTAACCCATAAAGACCCAAACATACACCTGCGACCAAAATCATTCACTGATGTAAAAGGTTTAGTAACGGTTGATCCATTAATCTTATCAGTACATGTAAATAATTGGTGTAAAATGCAGTTTGTCATTTATTCATGGTCATCAGATATGACCATACACTGATCTAAGGAGTTTGATAAATGACAGTGGATGGACACACTTTATGTTCAGTTAATGATATATTTTGCAGAAAAAAACAACAACTTTTTCTTCAGTTTTCTCTATTTTGGATATAATAACCCTCAACTTTAATGAACATCTACATAATCAGTATTACACAACCACAAGGCACGGACCCAAATGCACAAAACTGACAGAGCAACTTAGTTTGAGTATTTATTACTCAAATGAAAGGGACAAAAGAATCTTCACAAAAACAGTTAACACAAAAATCTTCTCGGTCGAGGAATCAAAAAACTAACAAAAGGTTCTTCACAAGTGTGGAATAAAAAAAATTAACAAAAAGATCTTCTTGAACGAGGTATTAAAAAATATTAAAAAAGTCTTCATGAACGTGGTATCAAAAAATCTAACACAAAAATCTTCTCATTCGAGGAAACAAAGTACAACAAAAATTCTTCACAAAATGTGGAATAAAAAAAAAAAAAAACTTACAAAATGTTTTGAGCAGCACAGGAGAGAGTCAGGGAGTTCTGTTCTTGACAAACATGAAAGACGCACTGACAACAGACACAGGAGGAGGAGGGAATATAACGGGTGGAGAGGCCATGAGCCCCAGTGCAGACAGTCAGGGAGGACGCAGACAGGACCGACCCAGCACACAGACCAACAAAGCCCCTCACCAAAAGAAAACTGGAAATGAACCAAACCAACAAGCAGAAACACTGGCACCGCTGAGGGCTGCGTCACAATCACTACATTAAATACAGGAAAATACCTGATTTTCATTTAAAAATGCAAAATACAGAGCATAATATTAGAAGTAATGGTGATAAATCACTTAAGAAAGGTTAAAAATATAGAAAAAATAATTTGGGAACAGCCCCAGAAGTAACACTGGGTCTTTATGGGTGAAATATAAGAAAATACATGATTCACACCAAAAAATGTAAAATACAGAGGATAATATTTCCATAAATGACGATAAATCACTTAAGAAAAATTAAATATAGAGAAAAAATCCTTTGGGAACTGACACAGACGTACCACTGGGTCTTTGTGGGTTAACTTTAATAATGTTTCGGTATTTCATGCATTAACGCTCGTTCTGTTCTTTCTGTTCTACCACTCTCAGGCCGTTTGTTGTCAAGATATGTTACACTGCTGCCCCAAAGGGAAGACATGTAACCTGGCAGCCATGACCTGTGATGACGACTCCTGCTCCGTGCCCTGGGCAGAGAAAATACCCACAATCCCCAGGAAGGATGCGCAGGCGAGAAATGTGACATGTGACTCCACTGCCAGCTGCCCTGACGGCTCCACCTGCTGCAAAACCACAGAAGGAACCTGGGCCTGCTGTCCTCTGCCAGAGGTACCGACACAGCACGGTTATCAGCCTTCACCAAACAGGCTCTGAGTTAAGATTTAGGCCCAAAACCAAGAAGACCTTCAGAACCATCAGACAGCTGGGGTGAAGTGACTCAGTGGCGGCTGTTCGTCTTTCAGACAGGGGAAGCTCATTGTCGGCTTACAGAAAAAAAAAAGTCCAGTTGTTTAAACATAAATTCGTCCTCCGTTCCTTTATAAGAAAATGCTCAGTGACCTTATCGTACCAACTAAACAAGAAAATGTTGAAATTATGTTAAATTGAAACAAGGAAGTACAATGAGTGTGTTTTCTTTCAGGTCAGTAAATGAACAGTTCATTTGGTTTCTGTGATTTCGCAGCAGAATGTGTGACGGTATTAAACTGAACTGTGTCAGTGAAGGAGCAGATCTGAAAACAGCTGTCAATCAAACCGGATTCAGCCTTTCGACTGATCCTCCAATCAGCACGTGGAAGCTCAGCGTCCGGCCCGGCCGAGCTCCGCCCACAGCTCCATTCACCCCCAGAGACACCAAGCGTCCGGGGGCGGGACAACATGGTGTCATTTATCCAATGATCGTCCAGTTTAGAGTCAGTTTCCAGCAGTTCCACTCAGTCCCATTGAAGTGCATGGACGCTGAGCGTCTACGGACAAATGCACTGAGCAGAGATGGAGGAGAAAACACAGACACGGGAATGGAGGAGAAGTGAACAACATCCAGTCCACTGATCTGGGATCAGACTGATTCTGAACCAACTGGTCTGAGAGATGAACGTGTTCCAACACATTTGGAGTCAATGAAATGAAAACAACTGAACAGATTTGAACATTTAATGGGAGTTATTTTAGGGGAAACTGAGCTTCCACTGCAGTCTGAGAGAAATCACCACTGGTATCTATCTATCTATCTATCTATCTATCTATCTATCTATCTATCTATCTATCTATCTATCTATCTATCTATCTATCTATCTATCTATCTATCTATCTATCTATCTATCTATCTATCTATCTATCTATCTATCTATCTATCTATCTATCTATCTATCTATCTATCTATCTATCTATCTATCTATCTATCTATCTATCTATCTATCTATCTATCTATCTATCTATCTATCTATCCATCCATCCATCCATCCATCCATCTATCTATCTATCTATCTATCTATCTATCTATCTATCTATCTATCTATCTATCTATCTATCTATCTATCTATCTATCTATCTTCATGCATTAATCTTAAATCGATCCTGTTCCAGCTCCTCAGAACATGCTGCAGGTAATGTTTAGTTTGTTTTTCCACTGACTCAAATATTCGTATCGTTGTGTTCCAAAGGCGGTCTGTTGTGAGGACCATGAACACTGCTGTCCCAAAGACACCACCTGTGACCTGGCCAACAACACCTGTGACAGCGCCTCCGGCCCAACCCCCATGAAACAGAAGATGCCTGCGTTTGTCACAACGGCGCCCACTGCTGTGGCCGTTACGACGGCAGGTCTGGAAACCACCGCAGAGCCGAGGAGGGAAGACAGGATGGAAGCAACAGAGAGGGAGGAGCAGGATGAGAAGGACCGGATCCACTGTGACCACCGCACCAGCTGCCCCCCCTCCAGCACCTGCTGCTTCATGAGCGCCTCCCACCAGTGGGGCTGTTGTCCACTGCCACATGTAAGTACAGCAAACACACATGAGACCCACTTCTGTTACCAAGGGAAACCTGGAGGAGTGTGTACCACTATGGGAACCAAATATGAACACTATAGTATCTGCAAAATAGGGACATGACATCCAAATTATTACTGTTTTATTTTTTAGTATCATGACTGCTGTATTTTCATTTTATTTTTACGTATATGTATACATGTTCATAAGAATATTTGTATGTTATTTATCATTTATTTTCTATATCTATGTCTACATCTACACGGTAAAAAAAAAAAAAAAAAAGTGAAAAAACTGTAATATTCCGGCAGCTGGAGTGCCAAAATAATACTGTAAAATAACGGGAAATAACCATCTCATAAAAATACAGTAACTTTCCATGATTAAAATACAATTTTTTGCTTTAAATTTACATGAGATCTTGCATATTTTTTTTACTTTTTAATGTTTAATAAAGAATATTTACATGTATTAAAACAAACAGATCACCTATAAATATATATCTAAATAATTTTCAGTGAGACTCAGTTGTCCAATCCACTGATAAAAACTGTATTTGGACAGTTTATCAGTGCTTATACATGTTATACATTCACAAAAATACATTTATTCAACATTTTTGTTGTGAAACCTCCTGTAATTACACAAGATATTTGTCAATTAACAAACAAGTCTGGTTCAACTGACAGAACAAATACTTCTGTTACCGTTAACTGTCAGTAATTTTATCTTGTTTTATTATTTTTTTACAGTATTAAACTTTAACAGTTGAATCTCACAAATAGAAAAGAAATATTTGTGAAATTATGACACATTTGCAAATGTATTTTAACTGTATTTTTCTGTGAAAAAAGAAAAAATTTCTTTTAAAAAATGGAAATTTTTTGGGATTATTCATAGTTACAGTTTTTTCATGTTCTTTTCCATTTGACATGTAAAATCACAGTCTGTTTTTGTCATTTCATTGATATTTTCCTGTATCTTGAAAATACAGGAAAAATCTGTAAAATAAACAGTGAAAATTCTGTTAAATTACAGATTTTTTTTTACAGTGTATATATCATTTGGTGCAAGTCTGTGGTATGAATGGGTGTTTGTGTTGTTTTGATTCATATTTTTTATGTATATTATTATTTCCTTTGTTTACTTTTCATTATAATAATTAAATACCAATAAAAAGTGTGTAAAAAAACCAAAAAAAAAAAAACCCATGGTCTTTAACCAGTAGGAACGTTTTAGACTACAGTTTGTCTCTCCTGTGCATTCTGACATTTCCTCTTGGTCTATACCATCTGTGTTTTAATAAGTCACTGTTTTCTTCTTCCTCTCTTTATAGTTTCTACTTTGTTCATCATTTAAGTAAATAATTAAGTGTCTGGACTAAACCAGCTTGTGTCATGAGATAACGTTTGCTCTGATTTGATGCTATATAAATTAAATTTGATTGAATTTGATCATTTCATAGTTTCATTCATTTATTAGTGTTCTAAAATATACTGTATCTGCCCCACTTGTCTAATTTGGTCTTTTTCACTACCAGTGAAAGAAGAACTGGAACTCAGAATTGTTGATGTGAAAGTATCACTTCCTCTCTTCTCCTCCAGGCGGTGTGCTGTTCTGACGGCAGCCACTGTTGTCCTCCGAGCTACAAGTGTAATGAAGACAGGACGTCGTGCATCAAAGCGGACGTGGAGATCCCATGGTACACCAAACTCCCAGCAACCACCGGCAGCGATGAGGCCGAGCCCAGCGCCACGCAGTGTGACGGGAACACTCGGTGTCCTGAACACACCACCTGCTGTCGGCTTCCGACGGGCAAGTGGGGCTGCTGTCCACTGAAGAATGTGAGCGCTGTGTGAATGTAGACGTGTGGACGTATTATTACAACGAACATAAGACCCACTGTCAATACACAAGCATTAGGAGTCATCATGGAGTAAAACAGGATTACCATTACATATATGTATATATATTATATTAGGGCTGGGCAAGTTAACGCGTTATTACCGCGAGGGGGGGGGTTTGAAAGAAATCCCACCTCCATATCTCATGTGTCCACCATTGGCTCCCCATAGAGCACATGTGTCAAACATGCGGCCCAGGGGCCAAAACCGGCCCGCCAAAGGTTCCAATCCGGCCCGTGGGATGAATTTGTGAAATACAAAAATGACACTGAAGATATTAACAATCGAGGATGTTAAACTCATTTTAGGTCAATTTAATCTAAAGTGGGTCAGACCAGTAAAATACTATCAGAATAACTAATAAATAATGAAAACTGCACATTTTTGTCTTTGTTTTAGAGTTAAAAAAATGTAAAATTACACAAAAATGGTTACATTTACACACCAGTCTTTTACAAAAAATGTGAATAACCTAAAAAATATGAACAACCTGAAATATCTTCAGAGCAGTATGTAGAATTTTACCACTATTCTGCTTGCTGCTAAATGTTGTGTGTATTTGTAGATCCACTGTGATCTGTAAGTTGTTTAAATGATAAACTAAGGCATAATATTGCTAAAACTGCACTTAATTTTCTTTGGAATTTTCAGGTTGTTCATATTTGTTCATGTTATGTTCAAGTACGGTTCATAGATGTAAACATTTTCATTATGGAATTTTACTTTTTTCACCCAAAAACATGGAGAAAACTTTAGTGTCAACATTATTTATCAGTTCTTATCCTATTATTTATATTATTTTACTGGTCCGGCCCACTTTATAACATATTAGTCTGTATGTGGAACTGAACTCAAAAGAGTTTGACACCCCTGCTGTAGAGCAACACATCATCTTCTTGACAATATTGTCAATTGTGGCCCATGGAATATTGTTCTACTCCTCTTTGAGGCCGACATGGAGCTCTGGGATATTATCCAGAACCATTCCTGCATGATTTGTGACATGTGTGTCATGGTGACACCTGAGGACATGTGACATTTGGAGGTGTCCTTTTATTGTCCTCAGTACGAGGAGGGTCTGAATACTGTTAACGCTGTTTGAGCAGCGTCTGGACATGACACACCTGCTGTGGGTGGAATCACTGAACCACTGAGAAAGAGCTCACTCACAGAGATGGACACAAAGTTTGTTTATAAGTCAAGAGAATTAACCGTGTTCTACAACTATAAGACATCAGGAGCTCGTTTTGGGCCGTATGTCTTGAGTTACACAAATACTGTTCATGGTGCGTTTATATTTTTGCTCAGTATAATATCAACACAATGAAAGGGTTTCACTGATGAAAAACAGTCATCAGATAAGTAACTAAAGCGGGCAATGTAGTTGAAAAAAAGTACAATATTAACCTCTAACACAGGGGTCTCAAACATGCAGACCGGGGACCAAATGCAGCCCACCAAAGGTTCCAATCCGGCCCGTGGGGTGTTTATGTGAAGTAAAAAATTCCAGTCTTGAATTGAATTAAGCAAAAAAATAATAATAATAATGATAATTAGCTTGAATTAAGGAAAAAATGTTGAATTAAGCAAATAAATAAATAAATGAATAAATCAATCAATCAATCTTCAATTAAGTAAAAAAAATCGTGAATTAAGCCAAACAAAAAAAAAATCTTAAATTTAGCAAAAAATCTTGAATTAAGCAAAAAAAAAAAACCCAAAAACCTTGAATTAAAAACTTCTAATTTTTGTCTTTGTTTTAGTGCAAAAAATAACATTAAATTATGAAAATATTTACATTTCCAAACTATCCTGTAACAATAAAGCATAAATAACCTGAACAAATATGAACAACCTGAAATGTATAAAGAAAATTGATAAATTTTCAATTGCGTAAAAAAAAAAAAAAAAAAAAAAAAAATCTTGAATTAAGACCAAAAAAAAATCTCAAATTTAGCAAAAAATCTTGAATTAAGCAAAAAAATCTTGAATTAAGCAAAAAAAAATCTTGAATTAAAAACTTCAAATTTTTGTCTTTGTTTTAGTGCAAAAAATAACATTAAATTATGAAAATATTTACATTTCCCAACTATCCTGTAACAATAAAACATGAATAACCTGAACAAATATGAACAACCTGAAATGTCTAAAGAAAATGCAGCACAATTTTAAATATTTTGTTTAGTGTCTTTGTAGATCTGATCCATAATGCACATGTAGAAATGAGAAGTTGAGGCAGAATATTGTTAAAATTGCACTTATTTTTCTTAAGAAATTTCAGTTTTTTCAGGTTATTCACATCTTTATTGTTTGGATAGTTTATAAAAGTATTTTCATAATTTAATGTTTTTTTTTTTCTTTACACTGAAACACAGACATAAATGTGCAGTTGTCATTATTTCTAGGTTCTTCTGTTCTTATTTTACTGGTCCGGCCCACTGCAGATCAAATCAGGCTGAATGTGGAACCTGAAAAAACAGAAGTTTGAGAACCCTGAACTGACATGTCATGGTGTATGATGTAGTACAATATAGTAACACTGAAGTAAAACACAAGTACCTTCTATGTGAGTAACAGTACCTAGTTCATCCTGTCCCTGATAGCTGTCCCTTGTCCTTCTGTGTGCAGGCTGTGTGCTGTCCGGACCAGGAGCACTGCTGTCCTCAGGGCTACAGCTGTCACATGGCCTCTCAGTCCTGTCAGAAGCTGGTGATGCTGCAGCTGGAGACGGTCCCTCTAACTAAAGTGGACCTGCCTGAACCTCAGCCTGAACCTCAGCCTGAACCTCAGCCTCAGCCCGGTCCCGTACGCCAGCGAGACGTCCAGTGCGATGACACCACCAGCTGCCCAGATGGGGAAACCTGCTGCAGGACGTCGGCCACCACATGGGGCTGCTGTCCCTCTCCTAATGTAAGACAGATACCTACTGTACACACGGCTGATAATACCCACAGTGCACAGGATTCTCACCGATTAACTCAGTGGTTCTCAACCTTTTTTTACTCCTGACCTCATTTTAACATCACAAATGTGTGGCGACCCCAGACATTCAAACCAGATTATAGCGGCTATTTGTCATCAAAATTAAATCCACTTAAAGGTGAATTAACTTAAGACTTTAACAGAACTCAAATGACCACTAGACTTCTGTTAGCAGTGGAATATTGCATTAAGTCAGTGTTAGTATTATGTAGTTTTCCTCATATATTTAACTAGAATCAAATGACTGTATAAGTAAACGAGTGGCGGAGAGAAATGGAAGGTAAATCATTACACTGGGTTACACTAAAATGTTTTTTACAAGTTGTCTCGGTTTTTTCAGCTGAATCAGGACCATTTTGCAGCGCTAAATCCAAAAATGACATCTGTTTTTCTCAATCAGGTCAGGTTTTTTTGCTAATTTGTTTTTGAGAAATTTGATCTTCTCACAAAATTGATGACATTTTTGTGACTTTATCAGTTGATTTTTTATATACACTACCAGGCAAAAGTTTGGACTCACTTGGTTTTTCTTTATTTTTATGTGTATTTTCATTGTAGATTCTCACTGTAGGCATCAAAACTATGAATGAACACATATGGAATTATGTAGTTTAAAAAGATGTGACAAAACTCAAAGCATGTTTTATATTTTAGATTCTTCAAAGTAGCCACATTTTGCATTTATTACTGCTTTGTGCATTCTTGGCATTCTCTTGACGAGCTTCATGAGGTAATCACCTGAAATGTTTTCCAAAAGTCTGGAAGGAGTTCCAAATGATGCTGAGCTCTTGTTGGCCATCTGTGGTCCATCTCATGTCATTTAAATAAGAAGGTGAGTCCAAACTTTTGCCTGGTAGTGTAGTTCTCACCCAAAATAGGTTTGAAGAGAAAAAAAATCCTTTTCTAACAGGATGTATTTATTAAGTGTTTCAAACTTCAGAGAACTCTTCTTGCCTTTGGTCCACTGACGCAGATACTCGGTGCATGACTTGCATACCATGTGTGGCGCCCAAACTTTATCTTGGTCACCAAGTTTAATACCAAAATAAGATTGGTAAGCACACTTTATGAAACTTGTGACTTGGTTCCTGTTAGGTACAATGGTGTATGTACGTATATATAAATAATGAGTAGACATTATTTATATATTATTCTGTTCTTATTTTTCTGGTTCGGCCCACTGCAGATCAAATTTAGCTGAATGTGGAACTGAACTAAAATGAGTCTGACACCTGTGCACGATATGGACAAAAGTATTGGGATATGTCTAATTCAGGTGTTTGGGATACAAATGATAAGGTCATAATATAGTTTTATATTGTCATAAATATCATTGCATTGGTTAGTTTTGTTTAAATTGTTATCTTTGCTTGTCACAGAGATGGTTTTTACTTAATTTCTCTCAACATTGATTTTTTTTTTTTTAAATCCATGACTATGGTTTTAAATGTTTTACCTCTAAATTTGTGAAAAATGTCTCATGCTCTGACTGTAAATAATGATTTTCCACCACAGCTAACCGTGCACTTTTTTCACATCTCACTTAGGAAGAAAAATCTCCCCTTAAACTTAAAGCAAATATTGATGTTTTTATTCCAAATCAGCATGAACAGGACATCCTACAAGCTGTAGACATGATGTAGCTCTATATTTTTGTCCAAAAACATTTAATGGTCCAAAGGGTTTCTAGAGTCGATTCCAAATAGGGATGTAACGATTACCAGTATAATGATAAATGGCGGTAAAATTGCAGATAGTTTGTGTTACCGTTTAAATTCTAATCCTCATGATAACTGTGTTTGATTATCGCACTTTTAGGGAAAAACCCTATGTACAGATCTGCTTTTTTGTCAAATATTTGAGTATAGTTTTAATTTATTACAATTTTAATTTTAAATACCTAATATTTGGAACCAATATTCACTTTTAAAGTCTGTGAAAAGGCTCGTTAAACATCTGTGTGTTATTTATGCAATAAATTATATACATTTTTCAAATCAGATTTTATATTTTTTGTGTTTTTTGTCCTTTTTTGTTTTTATAATAGGCTAAAGTGAAAAAATAATAGACAGATGATATAGATGAAGTTGTGCTGAAAAAACAGATCCCAAACATGGCTATAGTAAACATTTGTTTCTATAGTATATAAAGGCCAAATCAGAAGACTAAAAAACAGACAGAATAGACTCAGACCACTAAGGGTTAATATTTGAATGTTTCTGACACAGAAGGGACATTGTGCCAATTTTTTTTTTTTTTTTTTCCAAAATACAACTTGGTTAAATTATTTCAGTGTGTGTATTAGTACTTTTTGAACATTTTCAGCACAATTTCAATAATACTGTGATAATAATGATAACTGTGGAAGTAAATCTGTCAGATTTTTAATTATAAAAGCCATTGAATTTCTAGCACTGAATTTTTTTGCACTGAGATTAAGTATCTGATTTTTTTTTGCACTGAAATTAAGTATCTGAATTTTTTTTCTCTCACTTCTATTTTGTTCATAAATTTAGAATAAAAAAAAAAAAAAATCAGAACCAAAACATTCAGTTGCAAAAATTCAGATGCAAAAAATTCCAATCACACATCCGGGACACCAAGGATAAGCAATGATTTTATCTCAAGTTGAGCTAACAGCAAACCAATCAAGTTAGCTTAGGTTAGTCATGTGACGCCGAAAAAAAATTTAGATACTTAATTTCAGTGCAAAAATATTCTGTGCTGGAAATTCAGTGGCTTTTATCATTCAAAATCTGATGAGACAGATTTACTTCCATAGACAAGTGATAATTTTGGTCACAATAACCATGATAGAAAATTTTCATATTGTTACATCCTTATTTCCAAATCAGATACTTAAAAAAAGTGCACATGGTTTCCAGGTAAAGGTGCTGTCACTGATACCATCCTGTTTTCTTCTCTGTCGCCCCCTACAGGCGGTGTGCTGCAGTGACATGAAGCACTGCTGCCCCACAGGGTTCACCTGCACCCCAGAGGGTCAGTGCACACAGAGGGCCGGTCTGCAGTGGCATGACTGGCACATGTTCTTCGGCAACAAAAAGAAAGGCCCGGTTGTGTGAGAACATGTTTTTGCTGGTCTGGTTTGTTTCTGCACTAATTAAAGGGATTTTAAAACTGTAAAGGCTTTGTATTCTGGGGGATGTAGTAAACTGTGGTGGAGATGTGAACGTGACTTGCACTCAGGGTTCTGATATTTTGTCATCTTGGAGTTTTAACATGCACTGCTTTTGGTTGTAACGCAGAAAATCCACAAAACTACAAGTACATTTGTGGTGTAAGTAAATTCGAATGGTCACATGACCCTTGGAATTGAAGTGAAACACTCCTCTCCTCAGGCCACTTTATTCTGTCTACCACCTGTTCCTCTGTTCTGCTTCAGCTGCCTTTTCTACCAATAATCAGTCAGAATTTGGTTTATAATTCACGGGTTTAGCTTTTATGACCCTCAGTATGACAAACAGAAATGGTACAATCAAGTGAAATGTAATTTTGGGGCATCCTTTTCAACATATAATCCATTTGTAAACTTCCTTGACATGTTAATGTCTATGTGTTGGGAATGCAAACACTGCTCTGCTGTCAGTTTTCCATTTTGGATTTTGCACGTATTCATTGTATGATGTCGTGTTTAACAACTACATTAGTCAAATGAAATAAACAACCAAATCAGTGAACGAAGAGAGCTGTTTTGTTTTTTGTTTTGTTTTTTTTTGTTTTTTTTTGGGGGGGGGGGGGGGGGGGGCATTTTAAGACTACTTTTTCTGTGCAAAAAACATGGGTAATGTCTAAGTTGTTCATTGCAGTGACAAATGGGTTAAGGTTAGCTGACATTATCAACATTAATCCAGCCAAAAAAAACAGTTTCACTAACTTTATCAATAACCAGACTATCTAATATGTATTTTTGCTTATATGTGACTACTTTCACTCAATACATTTTTTATGCAGAATGGGTTTCTCAGTTTAACCTTCAGTATCTGCTGTATATAAAATAGGAAGAAGTTGTTAAATTCTCTAAATATACTAAATATACTGCCATCTTGTGGACAAAGAATGTAAGGACAACTGAGTGTCATTCTAATAAAGTTTGAGTCAATAACCTACAGACAGTTGTGGTTTAAACCTTTAAATTAAATCGTATTGTCACATATTTAAAAGCATTAAAAAACTCTGCAAAATTTTAGATCAAACCACAGCCGGTTCAGACTCACTACAAATTCTTCATTGATTAAAAATGTGCAACTGCAGTTACCATCTGTGACCAGAAGAGGGCAGCAGCACTGAAGTACAGCTGGAAATACACGTCAGAAAATACTAAAAACAATATCAAACACATTCAGAATAATTTTTTATTTAATATACAGTATTTATGTTACAGAAGCCTTCAAATCCCTTCTAAAACTGACCCCTGTTATAATTGGTTGAAATAATACTTTTAGCTGTGATTTAGAGCAAGAAATATTATTTTTGATATTGAATTTGTCAAACAAATTGTGAAAGACTGGAGGAGAGCAAGGAAAAATGCACTAAAGCTGTTGAAAAAAGCCCTCACCAAATATTGATTTATAAACTCCATAATTAAAATATTAATATTGTGATATTTAAAAACACTTGCTTTACTTTGACCAGATGTCATTTTCTGCAAAATAAATCCTTAAATTGTCAATATTTTCATTTTGAACTGGGAAGAAAGGTTGAGTTTAGACAATAAACAAAAAAGTTAATAAAATGATTTAAAAAAAAACAAAAAAAGTGACAAAGAGTCAATGTGATACAGTCAATCAAAATACACAGATCATTAAATAATTTGCTGACGAGTACACTTTCACATTATGATTATTACACTGGTCAACAACAAATGTATTGTTTCAGTTTTTTGAGCTGATTTAGGATCATTTTGGTGCTGAATCCAAAAATCACATTAATTTGGCTCAATCAGGTCAACTTTCTGAACTATGCTACATATTGGCTTTTGAACATTTTTGCTTACATTTATGGGCATTTTCACATCATATGATACAAAATTCTTTCATATTTCTTGCAATAAACAAGTTCTGAAGATTTGACTTTTGCCAATTTATGATTAATGTTTTTTTTAATATTACAGGTGAATGAAATGGCTTCGACTAGAAGATCTTGCAAAAATAAGCCTGATGTATTCTGCTCCATCTGCGCTGAATACACCATTGTACCTAACAGGAATCAAGTCACAAGTTTCATAAAGTGTGCTTACCAATCTGATTTTGGTATTAATTAGTATATTTTGTGAGAAGATCAAATTTTTCCAAATCAAATTAGCAAAAATACCTGACCTGATTGAGAAAAACAGATGTCATTTTTGGATTTAGCGGTGCAAAATGGTCCGAATTCAGTTGAAAAAACCTAGACAACTTGCAAAAAACATTATTTTGTAACCCAGTGTAATTATAGCATTAATGGGACCTGTTGGCTGAGAAGTTCTAGGCAGAAAAAGTGTCTCCAGCAAGAAAATTTTATTTCTGTTTATTTCTAAATAGCTTAACACCCACAAAACACCCAGGGATGCAACTTCATTTCTGCATATATGTTTTACGGCTCTTTTTAAAAATGCAGTAACATATTGTATCTGAAAAAGAGAAAACAGGATATGATGCTTCACTACTTTGTGCTTGATTTCACTGAATGACACAACAGCTCACACAAAGTTCTGAAAATACATGATAAGGCTTCTGGTTTTAGGCAGAAAGGAAGTTTCTTTTCTTTCTAAGGGAGCAGACACATCTACACCTTCTTGTCGCCGTCAGGGGAAACACCTTCAAACAGCGCAGACAAACTCTGGCCCAGCGGGTTGTAGAGGAACGCTTCGATCTCTCCTCCACCGTTGCTGCTTTTCTGGAAGTGGATTTCCAGCAGATCCTGCAGCGTCTCCTGTTCCATGACGGCAGGGATTCCTGTCAGCAGGACTGTCCGAGGGCACATGGACACCTTAGTCTGGGAAGGACGTCACCACATAGAAGAGAATAGAATAGAATAGAACAGAATAGAATAGAACAGAATAGAATAGAACAGAATAGAAGAGAAGAGAATAGAACAGAATAGAATAGAATAGAACAGAATAGAACAGTACAGAATAGAATAGAATAGAATAGAACAGAATAGAATAGAACAGAATAGAATAGAATAGAATAGAATAGAATAGAATAGAATAGAACAGAATAGAACAGAATAGAATAGAATAGAACAGAATAGAACAGAATAGAATAGAACAGTACAGAATAGAATAGAATAGAATAGAACAGAATAGAATAGAACAGAATAGAATAGAACAGAATAGAATAGAACAGAATAGAATAGAATAGAACAGAATAGAATAGAACAGAATAGAATAGAATAGAATAGAATAGAATAGAACAGAATAGAATAGAATAGAACAGAACAGAATAGAATAGAATAGAAGAGAATAGAACAGTACAGAATAGAATAGAATAGAATAGAACAGAACAGAATAGAATAGAAGAGAATAGAACAGTACAGAATAGAATAGAATAGAATAGAACAGAACAGAATAGAATAGAACAGAATAGAATAGAACAGTACAGAATAGAATAGAATAGAACAGAATAGAATAGAATAGAACAGAACAGAATAGAATAGAATAGAACAGAATAGAATAGAACAGAATAGAATAGAATAGAATAGAACAGAATAGAACAGAACAGAATAGAATAGAACAGAATAGAATAGAATAGAATAGAACAGAATAGAATAGAATAGAATAGAATAGAACAGAATAGAATAGAATAGAACAGAATAGAATAGAACCGAATGGAATAGAATAGAATAGAACAGAATAGAATAGAATAGAACCGAATGGAATAGAATAGAATAGAACAGAATAGAATAGAATAGAAGAGAATAGAACAGAACAGAATAGAATAGAACAGAACAGAATAGAATAGAACAGAATAGAATAGAACAGAATAGAATAGAACAGAATAGAATAGAACAGAATAGAATAGAACAGAATAGAATAGAATAGAACCGAATGGAATAGAATAGAACAGAATAGAACCGAATAGAATAGAATAGAATAGAACAGAATAGAATAGAATAGAACAGAATAGAAAAGAATAGAATAGAATAGAATAGAATAGAACAGAATAGAATAGAACAGAATAGAACAGAATAGAATAGAATAGAACAGAATAGAACAGAACAGAATAGAATAGAACAGAATAGAATAGAATAGAACAGAATAGAATAGAATAGAATAGAATAGAATAGAATAGAATAGAATAGAATACAACAGAATAGAAAAGAATAGAACAGAACAGAATAGAACAGAACAGAATAGAATAGAACCGAATAGAATAGAACAGAATAGAATAGAACAGAATAGAAAAGAATAGAACAGAACAGAATAGAATAGAATAGAATAGAATAGAATAGAATAGAATAGAACAGAACAGAATAGAATAGAACAGAATAGAAAAGAATAGAACAGAACAGAACAGAATAGAATAGAATAGAATAGAATGGGAACATGAATAATGAGTTTTTAATTTAAATTAATTTTATTTTAGTTCAGTAGTTTTTTTTAAATGTAATTCTAAATTTGAAGATTATGGCAATCTTTTAACAATAAAGTAAAACGTATGACATTTTTTGTCACTCAATAAAATAACGGCAAAAGCATTAAACCGTCAGTTCCATCGTTAGCAGATGAGGTTAAAGCCTGTATTCTGATTAGTCATGTGTTGGTTGTGAATGTAACACAGTGTTTTTCAACCGTGGGGTCGCCTGAAATTTCTAGTAATTGATTAAAAAAAAAATTACTTATAAAAAATATGTTTTAATAATTCAATATGTCATAAGAATTAAAACACCACACACTTTTCTTAATAAAAATTTAAAAAAAGCTGCATTATATGCATTATACAGCTTAAATGTCGTCTAAAATGTCTGTTTATTTGCAACATAGAATAACAAAATATTACATGATCAAAAACAAATTAATTTTAGAAAAAAAATTAACAGTTTTGAATGTCTGGGGTCGCCCCAAATTTGCGATGTTAAAATGAGGTCAGGAGTAAAAAAAGGTCGGGAACCACTGACGGAACAGCTCTTGGAGCCGGCTGTCCAGTTGTCAAAATGGTTTTGTGGTTTCCAGTGTTTTCTTTTCTGTGGGAAATGGGTCCAAATGGTTCTTTCAATGTTTAAGGTCACCAACCCCTGGAATAGTCTTTATTGACATTGTGTGTATAATGAAATTAGGAGTGCTACTCCAGCCAGCGCAACAATATGAATAAAACACCAATACTTCAGAAAACAAGAGCAGAGCAAATAAGAAATTACAAAAACTAAAAATAAGATAAAATATAATATAAAATTTTACAAAAGATGAGAATAGGGCTAAGTAGAATAAAAAAGAAAAAAAAAAGACATAAAATATGTATAGACACAATATTTACAGTATTAGAAGTATGTGACAGTATGTATATCTATGAACTCAAGTCTATATAAAAATAAAGCATTTATATCTTGATAAATATTAAATAAATATTGCAGTTATTGAGGAACAGAAGATTATCTCATGACTTATTGCACATAACTCACATTCTGCAGGGTTTGCACTCCTTTTTGAGCAGTACAGATTGAATGTATTTTGTTATTACTAGTGTACATGCCAACTGCTATTCTGTCTTGATCACCTTCATTACTTCTGCCAAGGACGGTGGAGGTTCTGTGTTCATCAGGGTTTATCTGTCTGTCTGTTAGCAAGATGACTCAAAAAGTTATGGACAGATTTTCAGGAAATTTTCAGGAAATGTCGATACTGTCACAAGGAACAAATGATTACATTTTGGTGGTGATGGGGGGGGGGGGGGGGGGGGGGGTGTTTGTCTGTTAGCAACATAACTGAAAAGTAAAAACAAAGCCATGACAGAAGCCAACATACACTGATTTATTGTCTTGTGAGTTCCTTTTAATCTAGTTTAAGGACTTGTGTGAGAATCTAAAGTTGAGTCATATTTAAGCAGAAAATGTCGAAGCACCTGTTGATTCACACTCACCTTCAGGTTTGTGATCTTTCCGTTTAGAAAAGGCGTCACCCTCACTCTGTGCTTCTTGTCTTGGAACTTGACGTCATGATGCTCCATTTCTGTCAAACCCCTGGCAACTGGAGATAGAAACGTTTCTTCAGGAGGAATTCACAAAAATGCAGCTGGAACAATAATCATTTTACATCCTAAGTTAAAAAAAAAAAAAATTAAATTACATAAATAGTTCCCTGCACTGTCAGCTACACAACCCCACTGGTCAAAGGTTTTAGAATACTTTGAACAGACCTACATTTTAAGAATTAGAATTTTTTTAAAAGTGATTTTCTTTATCACTTTTTTTGCCCCAGTCTCTAAAATTCACATTTATTTTCTGCTTTTGGAAGCTAAACGTGTAGTCTTGGGCAGTTTTGGAACTACCAGTGGTTAAAAATGTCATTAAAAATAGAGCTTTTCTGCAGCAGAGGATGTAAATCACATCCTTCAGAGGTGACGTGAACAACTTCCACTGGGAGAATTTACTGTCACTATAACCACTGATGCATTATTTAGACTATTTTAATGCCATTATTGCACAAAAAGGGCATTTAAAGGATGACACTCAGTCTAGCTTTAGAAATTCAGTGCAGCTTTAGAACAAATGAAGGTTCTGAGTCACAGGTGTCAAACATGCGGCCCGGGGGCCAAATCTGGCCCACCAAAGGGTCCAATTTGGCCCCTGGGATGAATTTGTGAAATGCAGAAATTACACTGACAATATAAAATTCAAGGATGTTAAAATAATTTTAGGTCAATTCAATCTCAAGTGGGTCAGAGCAATAAAATACTATCATAATAACTTAGAAATAATGAAAACTACACATTTTTTTCTTTGTTTTAGTGTAAAAAAAAAAAAAAAAAAAGTAAAATTTCACAAAAATGTTTACATTTACAGACTAGCCTTTTGCAAAAAATGTGAAAAACCTGAAATTTCTTGAGAAGTCTGTGGAATTGTACCCATATTCTGCCTGTTACTAAATGTTTTGTGTATTTGTAGATCCACTGTGATCTGTAAGTTGTGATGAATATGTATAAATGATAAACTGAGGCATAATATTGTTAAAATTGCACTGATTTTTCTTCAGAATTTTCAGGTTCATATTTGTTCATGTTGCGTTCAAGTACAGTTCTTAGATGTAAACATTTTCATTACAGAATTGGACTTTTTTCACTCGAAAATAGAGAAAAAACCTTTGGAGTTGACATTATTTATAGGTTCTTATCCTATTATTTATATTATTTGACTGGTCCGACCCACTTCAGATCATATTAGGCTGAATGTGGAACTGAACTAAAATGAGTTTGACAGCCCTGCTCTAAGTCTTCTTTCTTTTACTGTATGTGACTATTTCATATTTAAAAGTATTTAAAAGTAACTCTAATCTACTGGACTCAGAAATTAACCTTACCTTCCTGTCTAATGTACCTTCTGACCTACATCAGTTGGAAAACCACAGACACTTACAATCTTTGTTCTAAGGATCTTTTCTTTTAGTTTGTTCCTGAAGTTAGAAGTGAACAAAGGACAAAGGCCTTCAGGTTTGCAGCTCCATTCACCTGGAACGAACTACAAAAAGACCTGAAACTGAAGGATCTGGTTTGGCTGGACACTTACAAGAGGATGTTGTAAGATTTAGAGATGGAGCCATCTGGCTGCAGATGTTTTGGCTGATGCTCCTTACCTTTATCTCTTTGGCACTTATAGCAAAGTGGTGTGTTCTTTAACGTATTAAAAACTTGTATGAAAGTCTGTGTCTGTAACTGTTTAATGAACTGCTGCCCGTCTCGGCCAGGACACTCTTGAAAAAGAGATTTTTAATCTCAGTGAGGTTTTCCTGGTTAAATAACGGTAAATAATAAAATAATACTCTGTCATCCTCTAAGTGCAGGTTATAAAGTTGCTCACAGTTATTTTCTACAAAAGTGAGGACCACGTTCCCAGAGTCAGGCATCATTTCACACTCCTCCACCTCTCCACCTCCGTGTTTTTTCTTGGAGAAGTGGATCTCCAGCTTGTTCAGCAGAGTGTCAGTGTCCATCTTTGGCAGGTTGGAGATCAGGATGCGCTGTGGACACACTTCAGAATTGATCTGAGGGACAGAGACAGACAGAAAACACGCTCAGGAAGATAAAGCCGACATTTGTCAGATACAGAGAACAGTCCCTGGGCCTCTGTCCTGTACCTCCACCAGTCTGGGCAGGATCAGGTGAACAGGCCTGGCCTCCACCCTGATCGTGACGTCCTCAGACAGATCCACCTCATGCTTCTTCTTGGACAGGATCCTCTTGGCGACTGATGGAGACAGGAACAGAGACGTGATAATATAAAGAATGATCAGAAGAGTAGGATAAAAACATTAACTCTACTAGGAAGTTCATATGCAGACTGGGGACCAGCTCAACAGCAAAGATCTGGGGTCGAAATCTGTTTGGAGTTTGTGTCGATGCAGATTTTTCTGTAGAAGAACACAGATAACACCTCAAACCTCATTGAATTTAGAGTTCACAAAACAATACACACAATGTCTTTTAAGAATCATTTGTGAAGTTTCTCAGTTCATGAATTTTCTCTCGTCTACAAATAAAAATACCTCTAGAATGAAAGTATTTAAACTATACCGAGTCTGAGTCACTAATAAAGAAACATTACCAGTCTAAATGCTGGTTGGCTGTAGTTTCCAGGATATAGTCTAAGGGTGAAAATGTCAAACAGTGAGAATTAAGGAGAGAATGAGTTTTCCTTCAAAGGAGGAATATATATATATATATATATATATATATATATATATATATATATATATATATATATATATTTATATATATATATATATATATATGTACAGGGGTTGGACAAAATAATGGAAACACCTTAAAAAATCAACAAAATATAATTTAATATGGTGTAGGTCCGCCTTTTGCGGCAATTACAGCCTCAATTCTCCGAGGTATTGATTCATACAACTTGTGAATTGTTTCCAAAGGAGTTTTAAGCCATTCTTCAGTTAGAATACCCTCCAACTCTTTTAGAGACGATGGCGGTGGAAATCGACGTCTTCCTTGAATCTCTAAAACTGACCATAAATGCTCAATAATGTTGAGGTCTGGGGACTGTGCCGGCCATACGAGATGCTCAACTTCATTAGAATGTTCCTCATGCCATTCTTTAACAATTCTAGCTGTATGGATTGGGGCATTATCATCTTGAGGTGAAGGTGTTTCCATTATTTTGTCCAACCCCTGTATGTGTGTGTGTGTGTGTGTGTGTGTGTGTGTGTGTGCGTAGTGGCTATTTGTCATCAAAATTAAATCAACTTAAAGGTGACTGAACCTAAGACTTTAACAGAACTCAAATACCCACTAGATGCACCATGGGTTTGTGGTTCACACAGTCAAAAATACAACGTCCAGATCATAGATGTAGTTCAAGTGGTTTATTTTCAAGATTTTGTGGCAAACAACAACTAAGGCCTTCAGTGCTGTCTGTCCTGCTCATCCTGTCTGTCTGTCTGATGGTCTGGTAGAAAACCACAGGCCCACCCAGGTGCATGCTGGTCTAACTTTGGGCTCCCCATTTATACCCAGGTGCCCACGGTCTAAACCAATAAGAAAACACAAAACAAAAAAGGTGCTAAACATTAAAGAATGAAAACAATAACCATAAAAATCCAAAATAGATTCTAAATATTAAACAAACAAAAAAATAAACAAATCAAAATAAACAATGAGCAAAAAAAACTAACTTAGTAAACAAAAAAGGTAAATGAACTTTAAACAAAAAACTAAACTGACAAATAGCTCCTACATTATGTAAGAACACTTTAATAAAATGACTTGGAGCATAAGTGACCACAGTGCTGGTTCACCGTGGGTGTCAGTGGATATGATACAGTATGTAAGACTGAACACATTTAATGTCCGAGGCAGATCATTTCTACAGAACTGCCGACCAGTGTTCTCAAAGAAACAAATCACATTAAACCCTCCTTACTGGAGTGATATTTAGCTTTTTTAAATGGAATTCATTTTCCCTCATTTCCCTGTGGTCTCCATAAACTGTAAATGCTCTGCTTGGCTCTGAACTCTTCATTCATTCGACTCCACACGTCCATCTGCAACACTGTGTCTGAGTAATGACACCACAAACGAGGTTTGGAGCAGGGACGCAAATTATCCATTAATTCATTAATCGCTAGTTGGTTACCCTTATCGATCGATTAACGATTAATTGATAAGCGGCGATTTTCCTGAGAACCTGAATTTCTTTTTCAATTCGGTCTAAAAGAATAAAAACTGAATATAGTTTATACACTTCAAGATAAAACCATGTCATATTCCTTAATGATTGATTTATTGAACAATTGGACACAGTCAGTGTTTCCTGTGGAATTCATCTGTTGATGTAGCGGTGTCTAATGGGGGTGGGGGTGGGGGGGCATGCACGTGTGTTTCATCGGGGGGGTACTCGCACACATGCAGTACAGCTGGGGGATGTGTGCGTGTTGGTTGGTAACCGCATGCGTGCGTCACTTTCCGTCCTCCTTCTAATACTATGGCGGTACACTGCAGTCCATGCCCCCCCGCAGAAGTGACAGTGAAACGTTTCACTGACTGTAGACTAGACCAACCTCCAGGAAAACGCTCCGACACTGACCCCACATTTGTGCCTGTATGTATTCGGGGGTGCACCGCTCCCACAAACAGACGGTCGGTCTGTGTTTGGCTCCTCCTCCATGTCCATACAGACATTCTAACTCATCAACGCCATGATCCGGTTCAGTGACCGCCTATCCCAGCTGTGGCGCAGCGCGGACAAACCGTCAGCCTTCGGACAGGTGTGGACGGGCGGAAAAGGCCAATTAACCGACAATTAATAATTTAATCGAGCAAATTCTTATCGACAGTTAATCACTAGTCAATTACTGGTTTACATCCCTAGTTTGGAGCGCTGGCCCTTTAAATGCACATGACCCCGCCCCCTCCAGGTTATTGGCTGTGCTGCTCTGTCCCGTTCAACCAACAGCTAAACATTTTAGGTAATCAGCTTATGTTCAGTTTTTACTACAACTGCTGCTGCTGACAAACAATTATGTCGTACTCAGAGAAATATTCATCGTAAGTCTGGACCTGATATGTGCAAATGTCATGATGTAACTAGAAATAAAACACGACAAAGTAAGCAGGAATTCAAACAGGTTGTAGAAATCCAATCGATGTTTGTTGGAATGAATATAAAGACAGTTTTGCAGCAGCTGGAGGGTTCAAATTCAAACTGTCTGAACTATTAGAGTCCAAATCCACAAAGAACTGAAGCACAGACTAAGAAAAGTGGGTTTAGACAAATATGAGCGCTTGAACACAAACTCCTAGAACTGAAAACTGTCAGCTGCTTAACCTGGACTCACCTACGTCTTCCTCAAATGTAATCAGCGCCGTCCCACCCTCCATGGGGTAAACTATATGAGGTTTCATCTGAAATGTTTGCACGTCTTTATATTCTTCTGTGTGCCCCTTGAAGACCACTTTCTTCTCAGGCACAGCCGTGAAAACCTGAAACAAAACAGACACTTTTACTGCACCGGTCACACCCGTGCACGAGCGCAGAGGACGGTGTGTGACGGCAGAGACGTACGTCCGTCTGCTGCTTCAGGTGCTGGTTTAAGGCCTCCTCCTCCTTCAGAGCTGCCATGACCTTCTGGATCTCCTGCATCAGTTCAACTTCCTCCTGCTGCAGAACACTGAGCTTCACCTACAAGACACAACGCACACATACGTATGAACCCTTTCATGCATGAATTATGAGAACCTTAGTCAAGATTGTTTTTGTCTGTAGTGTTCTTATACCTCCTTAGGCATAAAAAAAATTGCGATTGAGGTTTTTTTTTTTTCATGGAGTTACAAAAATGTCCATGCATTTAATTTTTTAAGTAAAGAAACATGTATTTAAAAACCCAATATCAGAAAGTAAAATGAAAACAATGAAATAAAAACATTTTTAAGGCTGCTAATTTGATGTTTTCTCACATTTTACCATACTCTAACGCTAGTTATTACTTCATATAATATGCAAAAAACAACTCTTTTTGTCTAACAAATAACTGTTTACACTTAAACATGTCAGTGCAGATCAGGTTTATCAAGAACAGCAAAGTTATAGTAATGGTATGATTTGCAGTGTATTATGGGATGCTGCATAAGTGTCCACTGTGTGATGATGATGAGTGAGTAAAACATTTATAACTGTGCTTCTAAACCATATACTAATGAGTATTCATGTCAGAAATATGCTTTATAAATAATGAATTCAGTATTTATTAATGCTTAACTAATGCTTCATAGTGTGGACTTATTATAAAGTGTTTCCCAAATTTCTAAAACATTTTTCATGCTCTGACTGTAAATAATAGTTTTCTACCACAACGAACATCTACTTTAGGAAGTAAAATCTCCCATCAAACTTTAAGGAAATATTGATGTTTCTAAACTATATGGACAAAAATATTGGGACACATCATAGCTACAGCTGTCAGATGTTGTGTTGAAGCTGATTTGAGATAAAAACATCGTACTGTTTTGTGGCACAGACTCCTGTTGGAAAAGAAACATCTGAATTCAACATGTCCCAATACTTTTGTCCATATGGTGTAGTTGGTTTTGGGACAAACTGACCTCCTCTAACGACAATTCAACCTAAACTCAGTGTAATGATCTCATGGCCAGTTATTGTCGTCACAGGTATTTTCCCATCAGCCCCTGAAGAAGAACACCTGCAGCGACACGTGTCTGAGTCACATGACCTCCCCAAGCAGAACGGCAGCATTCTCAGCTCTTCACAGATCTGCGATAAACACAAGCTTCAGTTCAGAGTCGTACCTGCTCGTCTGTCAGCTGCGCAGCGTAGGAGCGCTGGTCCTCTTCCAGGTCCTGGATCAGTTTTTCAGTTCGTTCCTTACACTTTCTGGTCATGTCCTGCAGATCATCTCTGACGGCGGCCAGATCCTTCTGGTCCTCAAGCAGCTGATGATGTTGTTTCTGCGAAAACAGAGGCAGAGTCTGAAAACCATACTGTTCTTTTCAGGTTTTTTACCATTTCTCTAATGTGTACAATATCAAATAAGAGTCGAATAAAAATGATTTAGAGTTAGATTGTGCTTCACACATTCAGGACAATTTAAACTCATCTAAACATTATGATCTCTGTTTATATTTAACACATTTATGTACATTATGAGTATTTCTTTAATTATCATATTGATAATATATTGTCTAGTACATATTGTACAAATTATTCTGTGTTTTAATAGTGTTTAATATCTATCTATCTATCTATCGATCTATCGATCTATCGATCTATCTATCTATCTATAATATATACAGAACTATGTATATGTTTGTATGTTTAGAAATGTCTAAATATTTTTTTGTCTTTTTGTTTTATTGATAATTGCTTTCCTGCTACTTAGCATTATACTTGAATGGAGAAACTGTAACACCCAATAATTCCTCCTGGGATTAATAAAGTATTGTGATGACTTATTAAGACTTCTTTTTAATCTTATATCTTTAGTTTGTTTCATACTTTTTGTACATTTTCCCCTGAGGTTGTTAAAGTTTACAATAGTGACACTATAATATTATATATAAATATTATCATATATAATATTAGAATAAATACTATAACATTTATTTATAATATTGTCAGTGTTTTGTACAGGTATATTGTCCATTTGATTAATTTCAGTAGTTTAACCTGATTACTGAACATGAGTTTGACATGACAGTAACTGCTGTAACTACAGTGGATTTTCTATGTTACTAAACTAAACTAAAAACAGCACAAAGTACAGTATAGTTTCTAAATATTACATGGTTTTCATCCTAAAATTCATTAAATTTATCAGAACAGACATTATCATATATAATTCTAACACGTCTATAAAGGACATTATGTGTCATTTTAACAGATGTTGAAACAGTTTTAATATGTTACAAGCCACTCAAAGCTTTTGTAGTTGAAGTTTTACTGCACCTTGCAGTTTATGATTAGGTTCTGGATTCCATCTAAGGTTTCCTCAGACTGCGGCGTCTCCATCACCAGAGAAAAATCCTGAAACACAAAAGCATCATCTATCACACAGTGAAATGGAAACAGATAAAAATCCAATGTGTAAGAAACACCAGCAGCTGGGACACCACTGAAAACATATGTTTACTATTAATATGAAATAGTGTAAATAGTGAAAATATGTCTCCTAGTATCTATATATTATTATATAATCCTAATGTTATAAATCCTATAGTACTGCAGTATCCCTAGCAGATATAATTAAGTACATTTATACTGAAAGTACATTTAATTTGATCATAAGGACAGTGTCAGAATGTAAACAAGCATAACTTCAGTACCTAAAAGTACAAATCTGAGGTACATATGCAGGGATTATTTTCATTTTACAGGCAAAGATTACACTTTTCACTTCATTTCATTAATTCTAAGTAACTTTAAAGTCTCACCATTACACATCGAGACGATCATTCTGTACTTTCACTTTTCTTATATTTCATATTTAAATTATATATATTATATATATTAAATGTTTTCTCATTTTCATACTTTAACTTAATGGTTTGAATGCAGGTCTTTTACTTGAAACAAAGTTTACAGTTTTTATACAACTGTGTTGCTACTTTCCAGCCTACAGGATGGAGGAATAAAAACAAAACTAAACCAAACAATGCTCATTCTTACCTCATCGTAAGACATGTCGGAAGTCATCTGAAGGAGTTAATAAAAAAACAACATGAATTCAACAAACAGAAAATGAAATGCAGTCCTGTATTTAAGAACTACTGTCAACTGGATCTAGAGGGAAAATGACATGTTTGTATAGTTTTCCATGAGCAGTAGGCCGTTTGGAAATTAAAACAAATAAAAAATAAGAGCTAAAATGACTGTAGTTGGACTTGTTTATCAAACCCAAAGTCACAAAACACTTTAATCAGCCCAAACACTAACTGTCACACTTCTATGACTGGAAACTAAACAATCCTCAGTAAATTATCCACATACAGAAGCGGTACGAACCTGTTACCGACAATGTTCTCTCCACTGGTTTTGATTCTTTCAGTTTCTGTTTCTTGGAAGGAGACCCCGGATGGCTGGTTCCGTCCAACAGGTGGCGCTGCAGCCTCTATACAGGCGCAGCGGTGATGCCTTCAGGGGCTATGGGAAGTTTTCCACTTGTTTCAAAAGTACCATTAAAGCAGTGTTTTTCAACCTTGGGGTCAGGACCCCACGTGGGGTCGCCTGGAATTCAAATGGGGTCACCTAAAATTTCTAATAATTGATAAAAATGTTAAGAAAACAAACAAACAAACAAACAAAAACAAAACTTACTAATAAAAAATATATGGTGAGTTGAGGGAGACAATCCCAGTCCATAATCCATTCTGTTTCTGTGTCAAATGTTCACTGTGGTCAGTTTCAGATGCTGCAGCTCTTTCATAATTCATAGTTTCAGTTCTTGTTTGTTCAGTATTAATTGTCCTCCTTGTAAATCACAGCTGGACTGACTGGACAGATCCTGACCAAGGAAAATCAAATTCTCCTTTGTGCAGTAATCGACACCTGGATTTACTGCCTCTGTCCACAATAATAGACATTATACAGACTAAATGTCCTCTAAAATTAATGCTTATTTGCAAAAAACTATTACATGATCAAAAACAAATTAATTTTAGCAAAAAAATGTCTCTGTTTTGAAAGTCTGGGGTCGCCAGAAATTTGTGATGTTAAAACGGGGTCATGAGACAAAAATGGTTGGAACCACTGCATTAAAGCTGCGATTGCATTTTCATTATTACCTCCGCTGTGATGTTTTCATTGGAGTTTGTTTGTCTATCTGTCCGTGTGCAAGATAACTCAAAAAGTTATGGACGGATTTGGAGGAAATTTTCAGGAAATGTTGATACTGACACAAGGAACAAATGATGGAATTTTGGTAGTGATGGGGGGGGGGGGGGGGGGATCTGCCTTGGCGCTGGTCTGCGCTGCTTTTTTTTTTTTTATTTCATTACAAAGTCCACACATGCAGTACTAGTAGTCTCACATCAGTACTAAAGGTTGATTATTCTCAGATTTATACATAGTTTCATGGGACTGAATTCCACATGAACAATTTACATGACACCACTGACAGACACTTGTAGAAGAGGATTTCACAGAAACCAAGTAATACTGTGGATTTTAACCCCACACTTTGGAAACATCTCAGACAAAGCACAGTCATGCATACCAGTTTATCACTGATGCACTCCATGTTTCATCCAGTGAAGCAGGAAACGTTCCAGACATACTGGTCTTCAGTGCATGGTGTCTGAGCTGGACGATGCGTTCACAGCCTCAGCCTTCAGTACTGAATCAGACAATCAACTCCACTTTTCTGCTATTCTCATGATACAGTTTTGAACATTGTGTACTTTTACTGAGGCAGACTTTGTATTTATTAACCATTTTAAATACATCAGAACCTCCAGCTTGAGTCAAAACTCAAAGGCCTTCACCTGCGTGTACGATGAACATAAAATATGAAAATACAAGATGTATTTTATGAAAATACATCTTGTAGGGTTTGTCACAACCACTTACTTGAAAGAATTATTGTACTGTTTTGTTCTGTTGAATACACAGCTTACATATTTCCTGAAAAACACACCCACTGCTATACTAAGATACAAAAATTAACTTGGCATAAGACATGTTTCTTTTTGTTTCTTAGCAAAGACACACCTGTGTACACAACAAAACTGGACCATTTATGTAAAAATAAAACCTGCACATACCAAAAGGAGGAGGGGGAGGAGATGGAAATGAAAATTAAGAGTCAAAATTCATTTTTAAACATTTATTTGTGAAACCAAGTACATTTAGAATCTGAGCTTCTGGAAGAACCACTTGTTCTTGCCCGTCTTGTATCTGTAAACAAAAGGGAAGAAAAAGACAATGAGTTTATTTTACATACACAGATGGGTAAACCTCATGATCGTGTTATCAAGACTGGAAAATTAATCTCATCTAGTATCTCACTATCACAATAGTTTTATGACAGTGTAGGATTCACAGGAGATTTTTCTAACAAAACAATGCAACGGATTTACAAAATATAAACTTTCAGTTCTGTGTCCAAAGTTTTTTTTAGATAAATTAAAAAAAAGGCATGGCTAAAACTGACGACAGGACACTAACCTCTCCTCAAACTTGACCTTGGCCTCCCGCCTGGCTTTGCGTTTGAGAGCAGGATCCCTGAAGACGTCCTTATTGACAACAGTTTTGTCCAGAGGAATATCCACAGAGTATCTGAAGAAGAAAAAGTACCATGACAAAGAGGTTTTAAAACTTCAAGTTATCAAAGGACATGTTTTACAACTGGTAGCTCCTGATGGTACACTACAATTAGTCTAAACAAAATGTGTTAAACAGCAACTTGAAAGTACATAAAGATGAATCACTTTAGCTCCATTTTGATTATTGTAGGGTGTGCCACCACTAGAACCGCCCAGATTAACTTGGACCAGTGCAGTGGATGTGATAGTGGTGTGTGGATCACTGCTTCTGATCCCACAGCTCCACACTGCAGGACCGATTCCTCCTGCACTCACTAATTTGGGCTAAATGTATATTTTATCATCAAGAAGGGACAGAGTATGAAGTAATCATACCATTACAAGGATCTCCTCTACTTTGCCTTATTCTTAAATCTGCGGAATGCCCTTTTATTCAAGCTGATATAAAAAATAAAGTTGGCAGAGAACTGAATAATGAAGTAATGGAATAATAGTTAATAGCTTGACAAAAGAATCAGTGCAGCAGATGGTGAGAACAGTCCAGTAATAAAAAACTGAAGGTTTCTTAAACAGATACAACATTATGCAGTTGAAATGCTGACCAGGAGTGCTGTGCTCATTACATTACAGATATAGTATTACAAAGTGGCAGTCAGGCTCAACTGTATTTCTAAAATTGTACATTTTGTGTCCTATGGCGGTGCTTTAAAAACATGAACTTCAGTCACCGTTCCCAATGACAACGCAGCCAGAGGGACGACAGATGCGTCTATCTTTGCATCATGATCTGCACATGCACTTGAACTCAGTTATTAGCAAAAGACATTTAGTTGGGCACCAAAATTTTTCTAGTCACACCCGGATCCAAGTGAAAGTTTGCCACAAATTTTTAGATATTCTTTGAAGCTGCTCTTTAAATACCAGTCAAACACAACTGAACACAAACCGAACAAAAAACCTTCTGAAAGAAGACAAGACTGAATAAACAGCCTCAAAACATTGCCATTCCAGTCACAAATAAACACTGAAATGAATGAAAAATGCATCTAAAACATGTCATCACTTCCACTGTGGATAAGAAGTATGCCTCACTTCATCAACCATGCAGTCTTATGAAATACAAGCCTGGAATTCATTGTTTTACATTACAGTATCAGATCGCATTAATAAAACAATTCCCCAGTTATTGCCAAGAAACATTAGGATCAGACACCAACCTGGTGGGCATGAGGTGGTTGTAGTTGAACACCTTGACAAAGGCCTTGATTTTGGACCTCTTGGCAATCTTCTTCTTGCCCATGGTCGTGGTCACCTTGCGGGGGTAGCGGTCGATGCCTGCGACCAGAGCGTGGCTGTAAGGGCGATCGGCTGTGCCATCATCAATATTCTGCAAATAAACAATAGGAGACTGTGACGCCAAGTAACACCATAGTTGGAGAGAAACCACTTGTGCAATTCACAACATAACTGTCCGGTAAAACAAAAAATGCTGTTATTACAGGTACACTGTCAGTTAAGATGTAGAATTCAGTCACTGAGGATGAACCATGCATCCCATTGATTATAATTATTTAATCACATTAAAACAGGTACACATCTCAATACAGTACTTTTCAGACATAATTAAATTAACCACAGTAGTCGAGTTAACTTGTCATCAATGTGCAGTCATTTAGCATAAATTGCTTACAGAAGATTAATTATCTGGAACCAGCATTACAAAGAGGACACAAATGTACAAGTTAAGGTAAAATCCTTCACACCTTCCAGTTTACTTATACATGCCGAAAAATGTAGGACTTGTGCTGTTGCTGATCTTAAAGCCCTTTTGTAAAGTTGTGCACTGCATGGTGCAACCCATCCTTATTACATTTTAGTAATTACAATAGGTCATTAAACAGCAGATTTACTCCAATATTAGCAGGACTGTACCTTAACGATGACAGCTTTGCGCCCTGCGTAGCGTCCAGCAAGGACCATCACCACCTTCCCAGGCTTCATGAACTTGCCCATTTCTGCAAGACAGACAAGGCGTTAAATGCCGATGTCAACAAACCAAACCCAGTACACAACAAGCGACTCCACAGAGGTGAACCGGAGAAAGTTAATAATGAAAGATGGGGACTTGAGGGTTTGGCAGGAGTCTGTTCATTATAGCAGCTATGTTAGCATTAGCTTCTACCTAGGAAGCCGCTTCTGTTCAGTTTACCCAAAATATATTTGACTCTTTACCACATTTTGAAAAAAGGGCTCCTGCTGCTTATGAAGAACACAAAGGCAGCATACTACTCATTTTGGTCCCACCAAACACACCCTTTTACACGATTTATCTTAAAACTTTGCATCTACAACACGTAGGCTGCCATGTTGGAAATGAAGCGCTACTGATACGAAGCGTTGCAATAACTGCTCATTTTATTCCTTATCGTTCATAAATAAGTAGAAATAACAGACACACCCTAACTATAAGAGTTATTTTCGTTGGTATAGTACAAAAAAACTGTAAATAACTCCAGATTTGGGCCGATGGTTGAAGATTGTGTTAAGGGAAATTTCACTCACTGTTGCTGTTCTACGGCCACCGCTAACAGAAAGGAAGTGGAGAGGATTTTAGTCAACTTTGACCCCCAGATAAACCTACGTCACTTCCGCTAAAGTTGTGCCAGTTTATTTTTCCTTGTAGTGATTTATTTCGTCCATATCGAGCACATAAATAAACAACAATAATAAAAAATAATAGTAATGATACATTTATTTTAAAAAATGAATCCTTAAATAGAAAAAAACATGTACACACACATACGTGTCTAATAATACACACATATACGTGTGTAATCATATATATATATATATATATATATATATATATATATATATATATATATATATATATGTACATAGAGAGAGAGAGAGAGAGAGAGAGAGAGAGAGAGAGAGAGAGAGAGAGAGAGAGAGAGAGATCCTGTGATCTTAAACTTGTCCTTTTGTTCCTGAAGTCTACAGGTGACTACAGCTGGACAACATGGAGCATGGTCAACATTATGAGCCAGTCTGATTATCTCAGCTCAGTTTGTTGTGGAGTCACGGTGTGAACATCATAAAAGCAAGAAAATGGCACTGACCACACAGTAGTGCATTTACCATGTTTATTTGTGTTTACAGATTTGGGTATGGTAAAAACAAAAAATAAACACAATTCATATTTTTCATTACATTACTTATGATTACATAAAAATAACATAAATAGAATTCTGTCAGTTTGTCTGTTGTTGTTCTGAACAACTACAGCACAGCTACTTTAAGAGTTATCTAATGTTTCACCTACATCAGTGAGCTACATGCCATTCAACAAATAAATGTCTTATAACAACTGAACTGAAAGAGAAGTTATTAAGCAAAAGAAATTATATACTCTCATGTGCTAAACATACCCCACACAGAACACCCCTCTGCCCCAGGAACATAAAGGTAACAAACTTAACATATGATACAAAATCAGATGTTTATCTTGGGAATACAAGCAAAATTTTACCAGAACACAAAACACTTCTTCGTGGTCATTTAATACATCCATGTGGGCCCATTCTATTAAACACAGGGACGAAAGAAGGGAAACAAATAGCACTTTAAAATAATTGCAGTTTAATAGCATCTATGGTTTGTACATTCATATTTAAACGTGCAACTCAGCTGTCTCTGGAAGATAAAATCATATTTCAAATATTTACTTTGAAACAAGAACTAAATTAACATCTTTCAAATATATTAAATATGTTTCAGCTTAAACATGAAATAATTTTATCATCATTATTTCACTTTGTTTTTACAACACCTGCAGTGAGAGAAAAGCAGCAGTTCATACAGGGTCTACATGTTTTTCACACACCTGAAACACATCATGCCAGGAATGATAACAGAATCAGACAAAAAAAGCATCATTTACCAGAGTGAACAGCTGCATATTTGTAAACCATTGGGCAAAGTTACACAACGTTTCTTCAGGTTGATATCATAGGTCGATCACAAGCCTCCAGTTACTGTGAGAGCCACAGTATCCAGACATCAAACAGCATGTGGATTGTCAAACTGGACGCCACCTTACAGTACTGATTACTCTACAAACTAAACCTCTCCAACAACAATTGCTGCATAGGTTAGGGCACTATCGAACACTCAGGGGAAAAACACGATTAGCACAGGTCGCAAAGGTCAGGAAGGCTTTACTAAAGATGAGGTAATCTCCATCTCCATACTAAGGCATGTTTACAGTACAAGTAGCATTGTCACCTTGACATTTTGGCATCTCAAACATACCAGGATATAAATATGCAGACAAAAATCTGGAATGGCTGAAGCTGACACACAACGGAACTGTCCATGCATGTACTGTAGACATTACATACTTGCACTTTTACATACATGTGGCTGCTTAAATAACCTTTTACTAGGTTAATTACGTAAAGCATAAAGTCTTTTGATCCTGAATACTTGGTAAGAGCGGGGTAGTTTAACTGATAAAATACTTCAGTTTTTCTATTCATGTTTCTTATGGAACACCATTTGTGAAAATAACAACTGAATAACTAACATGAGAAGCTATATACACCTTAAGACATCTCATTTTGGCCTCAACACTCAAACAGCGTTCTGGGCCAACACTGTTCTATTCTTGTCTACCAGGTGCACTAAAAAGGCTGAGGCACAACAATCTTTGGCTGTCGCTCTTGCCGGCATAATAATTAAAGAATCTCACAAATCTAAATATTAAATTGAGCTATGGCTCACCAGAAGCTAGAAAGTAAAAGTTCTGAATAGAATAAAAATATCTAAAAATGACTGGCATGATGTTATGTATTAATCCAATATCAGAGAAATCCATTACTTTACGCAGGGAAACTGTCCATTTTGTTTTGTTGCCAGTCAGACATTATATCCCCTTATGTTATTTATTACTGTTTTGTTAGAGTGAAATGGCATAATGTGAATATGTCACTAAACATTATGTGAAGAGAACATCAACACATAGCACATCTGTAAACATAATTTCCACCTGAGTCACATCATAGTGACCATCCTTACTGCAATACCATAACTGTGGAAATGGCATACTGTCTCTTTAATGCCTACAGCCAAATTACCATAATGATGCACTGTTTATCTCATTCAATGTGATTCCTTAATTGACTGTCAGCCACTAAAACGTTAAAGTGTAATCTTCTAAACCACAACCCTGGCTTATGTAATGAATGCAGCCCCCCACTTCAATACGTATGTGTGCTTTGAATGACAGTAACATGTCCTGTTTTTTGGTCAACACACCAAAATGAGAAGTCTTAAAGCAGCCTGTTAATGTGTATTTTAATGCTGTCTAACCATAAAATTTCTAAGATGTTAATTGCACAAATGGTGTAATGCAGTTCTTTTTCTCATGGAGTTGCTACTGTTTTAGTGTTTCCTCAGAAAGCATCTTTTATGTTCTTGAGCTGCCGTACAGCCAGGTCCACTGGGAGGTTGAATTTGAGGTGACTGATGCGACCCAGGATGCGCAGGGCTCCTTCAAAGCCGGTCTGGGCCATGTAGCTCCAGGACTGGTAGTGTGGATGGATCAGAGTCCCTGACTTGCACAGCAGGTTGAGCCACGACACCAGCCGCTGTTCGTTCAGAGCCATGCACACCAGTGCTTTGAACTCTGTATCTGGTCCCCGTTTGTAGCGTCCGTGTTCGTTCAGCACAGTGTGGATGGCCCAAAGTAGAGACTGTTTAGGGGTGACCATCACTGGGCCGCCCCCTACTGGCAGGCTGAAGGACTGGGAGAGCTGGCGGGCCGGTGACTCCACAAAGGCCTTCCCATTTTTTGACTGATAGTATTTGACAAAAAGCTCCCATGGGTGCATGGTCTGTGGAGCTGCCCTGTAAGGCAGCAGGCATGAGATGGGGGCCAACACCAGGCTCATGGTCTGTGACGGAGCGTAAAGGCCGTGAGCCAACAGGTCTTTCAGAGCTATTGCCAGTTCTTTCCTCACAGAAGTCGTCAGTTCGTCTCGGGGTCCAAGTGCTGAGTTGCTGGTATAGTTAACAACATGATCAAGGGAGGGCTGTCTGCATGACCCCAGGACTCGCACCTTCTCCACCGTTGCCTCCAGACGCTGCAGCAGCGGGCCGTAGTCCTGCCCCATCGGCTCCTGAGACCACATGTTAGGAGGAACGTGGCCTGCTGCACAGCCAAACTGACTCGCTGCGAAGATCTGCAGCACAGCGAGGGCTTTCTGGATCAGCTGCAAACCCGTCTCACGCATCTTCTGGGCCTGTTCTGGGTCCACTGCAGTCAAACACAACAGCATTAACATATACAGTAAAGAGGTTAGACGAAAATAAAGCAGTGGTTGTGATCATGGCAAATCCAAAACTTTAACCACTGGAGGTACATGAGCTGGGAAGTGTTACCCTGTACCATAGTCACTGGTGGAAGAATGAACCATAAACAATAACCCTGATCCTGGAACCAGGACCACTCAGGTGGAAGACTTAAGATCTTAGAGACAAAACTAGTAGCTTTTTTTTTTTTTTTTTAAAACAACAAATTGTGAATGGTTTGGTGAAATGGTCAAAAATAATCACAAGTATTTTCAGTCCTTTCAATGACACAAGAATGTATGGCTCAAGAAGTATATTATAATATAGCAGAGATAATATAGCAATAGAGCAGGATTACTATTGCAACAACACATCATCAGTAGAGTAAAACTAACCTGTCTCACAACGGTCTAATAATAATATTATATTATTATAGAGCACAATACTAATGAAAATAATTTACACAAATTGCAAGTCGCACAGAATAAAGCGGCACTAATTGTTTTGGGTTGCCCATACAGAACTAATAGAACCACAATGCACAACAGTTTGACATGGTTAACTGTAAAATCTAGATTGAAATATTCTTTATTATCATTTATTCGCAATATTATAGCAACACAAACTCCAGAAATTATTCACAGAAAACTGTCATTTTTTGTTGATCAACATAATTATTGTACAAGACAAACAAGTGAACCACGGCGTGCTCTGCCTTTAGGCAGAACAAATCAGTTACAGCTAACTGTTTTTTATGGGGCCATGGTTGAATGGAATGGACTGCCAGGGTTTTTGTTGTTGGAAAATAATAGAAAATGTTTTCAAAAGAAATTAAAACTTTTTTTGTTTACACAGCAGGCATGAAATGGAGTGAGTATCGCTAATATTGAAAGATGTTTTATGATTTGTATCAGACAGCTATTGCTTGGTGAAGGAGTACGAATACATAGTACTTATTTTGTTTGTTTATTTTAATTGCATTGGGCTGTTGTGTATGTCCTGTTTGTGTGTGTGTGTGTGTACGTGTGTGGGCGTGAATGGTGTAAGATTAATGTAAAATAATTAAAATTGTAATGTAAGGTAGAGGAGACCCCAGGAAGAATAGCAACTGAATCATCAGTTGCTAATGGGGATCTTAATAAATGAAATGAAAT
Source organism: Sphaeramia orbicularis (assembly GCF_902148855.1). NCBI lineage: Eukaryota > Metazoa > Chordata > Actinopteri > Kurtiformes > Apogonidae > Sphaeramia > Sphaeramia orbicularis. The sequence goes on from NC_043964.1 coordinate 2,577,908, forward strand.
GAACATATGTTTTCCCATTTGCATTAGACAGTTTATTTCTATCTTATATGTGGCTGACCTTTCTTCACTCCTGGAGCTCTGGTTTTTGTCCCTGCTGCTTGCGGCTGCTGGTTGTGTCCACCCTCTGACAGGAGAGGGTTTCCTACCTCATCTGTAAAAGGAAACAGGCACACGTTATTCATTAAACCAACACAAGGTGCAAGTGTGAAACGTAAATAATCAGTGGCTGCTGTAGTCTGTGGTGATTATCACTGTGTACCCTGGATGAAGTTGATGAACATCTCCAGGTCCCTGATCTGGGTTTTGAGCTGATCCACCAGCTGCTCTTTGACTCTGGCTGGATTGACAATCTGAGCGATAGCGGCGTCCACTCTCTGCCTCAGCTCCTCAGGCGTCAAATTCCCAATGTCCTCGTTCAGGTTGACATCCAGCTTTTTGATCAACTCATCTATGATGACCTAAAAATATACAATGGATTAAATATCAACGCTTGCACTTAATATGACCTGAGAGGAGTTTTAGAATTTTATCGATGCTTTGAAATGAACTATTATTTAGACTATGACCCATCCATGTTTGTGTTTAAAAAGGGATAATAGTGGAACATTCATTTTCATTAGCCATGTTTGTAGAAATTTAATTTCATGTTAATTTATTTGGAATAGTAAGTAAGTACGTAAGTAAGTAAATTTTATTTATAGAGCACTTTTCACAGACAGAGTCACAAAGTGCTTTACAGTGCGAAGCACAAATAAACAGTACAAATAAAAATACCATTAAAATACCATTAAAACACAAAAAAAATATAATAAATACATAAAGTGCAATCAGTGTGTAGTAGCCCTGAGTCAGTTGGGAAATTAAAAAGCCTGCTAAATAATCAATAATAAAACTGAATATTTGTATGAACATCTATATTGTAAATATGTATATAATATTTAAATCTAAATTTACATAAATAGCGGATTTCTTTTTTTCTCCTTATATTTCATGTTTCACACTGTGTATTTTCAGCCTGTCTTCCCCACGCTTTTTTTTTTGTAACTTTCTGCTGCCAAATATGAAATTTCTCCATGGTAGGATCACTAAAGTTTTATCTTATCTTATCTTATCTTATCTTATCTTATCTTATCTTATCTTATCTTATCCATAGACACACAGTCAGTAGATGTGGCATTTGACCTCTGATCTGAAACGTCTCATTATATGATCATATGATTGACCCATATGATAAAAGACAGGCATATGATGTTACAATGTTATTATGAATTCTATAAAAAGATAATAAAAGAGCAGATTGAAAGAAACAATGATATGCTGATATTTAACATAATCGCAACAAGATGGCGACGGCCTTCCCACCTTCTGTCTCTCCATGACAACAGACTGAGGCAGCGAATCGTAGCTGCCCTCCTGATAAGCGAAGCGTTCCAGGTCATCCAGCTGGGTCTTCAGCTGGAAAATAAGATCCTTTTGTTTTTCTCGCTGAGCCTCCAGACGTTCCCTCTTCTCTCTCTCACTCTGAACAAAAACACACAAAAAATTCACTTTACTGTTCGTGACTGAGTGACCATTACTGTTTATCTGTGTTTGGTTATAAACATGTACACAGACAAAGACTTATTCTAGAGTCAGAGTTTATATAATCACTAATGTCACAACATTTACATAATATAAATTAAAAAAAATTAAAGATCAGGACTCACCAAGTCACCCTGCAAGTTAAGCATGTGATAAGACAGAAATAATTAAAAAAGATAATTAGATAGAATACATGAATAGAATAGAATAGAATAGAATACTTTATTGTCACCGTTACAGGAGCAATGAAAATCAGTTTAGCAGCTCTGTTTCTGTTTAGCAGCCAACACTTAAAATGCAATAAGATTATATAAAAAATATCACTGTATGAAGACTGCATAAATAGACTGTATAGCAGGGGTGTCAAACTCATTTTAGTTCAGGGGCCACATGCAGCTTAATCTGATCTAAAGTGGGCCGGACCAGTAAAATAATATAAATAATAACATAAGAACTGATAAATAATGTCAACTCCAAAGTTTTTGTCTATGTTTTTGAGTGAAAAAAAAGTCAAATTCAGTCATGAAAATGTTTGCATTTACTAACTGTACTCGAACATAACATGAACAAATATGAACATCCAGAAAATTCTGAAGAAAAATCAGTGCAATTTCAACAATATTACACCTTACTTTATCATTTATACATGTGCATCATAACTTACAGATCACAGTGGATCTACAAATACACAAAACATTTAATAACAGACTGAATATTGTTAAAATTCCGCATACTTCTATTTAGACATTTCAGGTTGTTTGTATTTGTTCAGGTTTTTTACATTTTTTGTAAAAGGCTAGTCTGTAAATGTCAACATTTTTGTGTAATTTAACTTTGTTTTTGTTTTTTTACACTAAAACCAAGAAAAAGTTTGTGGTTTTCATTATTTATAGTTTATTCTAATTCAAATTCTAATTCTAATTCAAGGAAGGGTATGATCATTATTTGGATTGTCAGGTTGTTCTATTGTATGGTGAGTGTATATAAATGTGGGGGTGCAGACGTGTGTGTACAGCGGTAGATAATAAACTGGTGTGTATGTATGTGACTGTATGTGTGTATGTATATGTGTATGTGACTGTATGTGTGTATGTATGTGTGTATGTGACTGTATGTGTGTATGTATGTGTGTATGTGACTGTATGTGTGTATGTATATGTGTATGTGACTGTATGTGTGTATGTATATGTGTATGTGACTGTATGTGTGTATGTGACTGTATGTGTGTATGTATGTGTGTATGTGACTGTATGTGTGTATGTATATGTGTATGTGACTGTATGTGTGTATGTACATGTGTATGTGACTGTATGTGTGTATGTATATGTGTATGTGACTGTATGTGTGTATGTGACTGTATGTGTGTATGTATGTGTGTATGTGACTGTATGTGTGTATGTATATGTGTATGTGACTGTATGTGTGTATGTGACTGTATGTGTGTATGTATATGTGTATGTGACTGTATGTGTGTATGTATATGTGTATGTGACTGTATGAGTGTATGTATATGTGTATGTGACTGTATGTGTGTATGTGACTGTATGTGTGTATGTATGTGTGTATGTGACTGTATGTGTGTATGTATATGTGTATGTGACTGTATGAGTGTATGTAGAAGTGTATGTAGATAATCACAATCTTCTGTTGTATATCATGTGATTCAGCACTAACAGTCTGAGGACTGGAATTAGGGGGTAGGACTGGATAAGCAGTGGCTTCTTCCTACTCCCTTTCAGGCACAACAGTTGTTCTTTTTTTTTTTTTATTAGATTTTTTGTGTATTGTTTATCATTATTATTATTATTTCTCTATTGTTTGATTTTTTATTTGTGTATTGTTTATCATTATTTTTTTTTTTTTTTAATTTTTGTTTCATATGTTTTGTATTATGTCTGTGTCTGAAATAAACTAACCTAAAATCTAAAACCTAAAACCTAATAGTATTTTACTGGTCTGACCCACTTTAGATTGAATCAACCTAAAATGATTTTAACACCATTGACTGTTCATTTCCTCAGTGTAATTTTTGTATTTTACAAATTCATCCCAGGGGCCAGATTGGACCCTTTGGTGGGCCGGATTTGGCCCCCGGGCCGCATGTTTGACACCTGTGCTGCATAGACCGCATAAAAATATCACACTGAAAAATACTGACAATATACAAAGCTACGAAAAAATACTAAAATATAGAAAAAAGCCAACTCTATTCTACAGATGGAGGAAATGTGTACAACATATAATGGATATATACAAGTAATATAGGCTATAGGATATATACAAGGTAAAATGTGGCAACCTGTCCCACATATCTCAATAAGATTCTCTTAATTCAAAAGAAATTTTTAAGAATGATCAGTTTTTCTAAGAGACTCCACTCATCTGCTCCTCTTTTCAAAAAAATTCAATCTTCTTTCAGTGTTTGATGTGAACGTTTACCAGACCTGTGTCTTCATGTACAAATATGTTCACTTTACTCATATTCTTCCTAAAGTTTTTCACAATTTCTTTATGTTGTCTTCTATCATTCACAACTTTCCGACACGATTTTCAAGCAAATTTTATCTTCCGTAACTGCCGAACTTCAGTTAGTCAGTATTCTCTGAAATATGGTGGACCAAATCTGTGGAATAATCTGAGACCTGAACTTCAATCAACATCTACTTTATCATTGTTTAAAAAATATCTGAAAAGGACTGGAATTCATGAAAAAATGTAAGGCTGTATATCACTTGATTTGTATTTGATGATTTGTAATGTGGATTACATTTTTATTGTTTTTACTGTAGTTTATTATTTCAGTTATATTGTATTTTTTATTCTTTTTTTTTGTGTATTGTTCTTTTCGGGGGAGGTATTCATATAAGCCTTCTTTTTGGCTTCTAACCTCTCCTGCACAATTTTGTCACTTGTTTGAATGTTGTTGTTTTTTCTATTGCTGTTTTTATTTTGTGCAAATATAAATAAATAAATAAATGAATGAATAAATAAATAAATAAATATTCAAAACAATGTGCAGCACTGTAGCCCTGAGTTTATAAAGCCTGCAATGAATCTAAGACCACCTTCAGGTCAAAGTAAATGTGTTCAGAACAGGAGCAGCGCCGTTTGCTTCTCCATCAGTGTGTACACAGCAGCCTTCATTAAACAGATAGTGATCGGCTGCCTGAGGCGCTGTGACTCACACCCTTATGACAGAAAGCAACATTTTCCACCTGAGATAAGAGATCTCAGGGAACAAAACAGAGATGGGCGCAGCCTCGTGTGTGACGCAACAGGCCCATTTTAATCTGCATGAATCAGAAGCAAGTCCAAATAGGCTCAGTGCGCATGAGTGTGTCCATATTTATCTTCATTCACTTTATTAAAGCTGATTACTGTGATCAAACCAGTCCTCTGAGAAATGTTCTATTGTTTGTTTTACAATGTATATTATGTTCAGTGCAAAGTCACTTCAAGTTACAAAACAGGGGTGCAAATACAACATTATAAAATGAGGTAAATGTAAGTATATTGAGACAAAACTACACAAAGAAAAAAATGCTTTTAAATAAAGTCCATCTGGGTCATGCAGCTCCAGGACTGAAGGGTACACAGCAGGTTGAGCCATGATATATTAATGAAGTATTGGATTTTATGATAATGTGCTTCTAATTTTCAATGCATAGATGTTGATAAATGTATTGAGGATAAGTAGTAAGTAAGCATTAACATCAGACTGTTCATATTTAATGTATTAACCTATGTGTGATGACTGAATAAACACATAAACAAATGCACAAAATCACTTAATCATTAGCTTAAGTCTGGTTTACAGGGTGGGGAAGCAAAATGTACACTGAACATTTAGTTGTTTTTTCTCAGCAGGCACTACGTCAATTGTTTTGAAACCAAACATATACTGATGTCATAATCATACCTAACACTATTATCCATACCTTTGCAGAAACTTTTGCCCATATGAGTAATCAGGAAAGCAAACGTCAAAGAGTGTGTGATTTGCTGAATGCAGTCGTCACACCAAAGGAGATTTCCAAAATAGTTGGAGTGTCCATAAAGACTGTTTCTAATGGAAAGAAGAGAATGACTATGAGCAAAACTATTACCAGAAAGTCTGGAAGATACTATTAAAGAAGAATGGGAGAAGTTGTCAGCCCAATATTTGAGGAACACTTGCACAAGTTTCAGGAAGCGTGTGAAGGCAGTTATTGAGAAAGAAGGAGGACACATAGAATAAAAACATTTTCTATTATGGACATTTTCTTGTGGCAAATAAATTCTCATGACTTTCTACAAACTAACTGGTCATACACTGTCTTTCAATCCCTGCCTCAGAATATTGTACATTTTGCTTCCCCACCCTGTAGACCAGCTCTAAATGTGAAGTGTCAGGAGATAACTTTTGCTATGATGTGACGCTATATAAATAAAATTTGACTGATACTTTTGGATTCAGTGCAAATAATGTTTGTTTTTTTTCTTCCCAGCTGTTCTTTTTCTCACAAATACACACATTTCAGTTTCTCCTTAAAGCTGACCTGCACCTGTTGCCATAGGCGGAAAGAAACAGCAAATACCCACTTATTATAATGTACATGACACTGTCACCATGACACTATTATGGGATGGAGCAGGTAGAGGAGGCTTCAGGGAAAATATGACCATTTCATTTCAGGACTGGGTTTTAGATACTTAGACCCACAGCGGTGGAACAGCCCTGCCCTCCTCACCGTGTTGTGCAGCTGGGTTGCATCCTGCGCCCTGCAGCCCACCACGTGCGGACAGCCCCTGAAGGCGAACTCCTCGAGCTCCTGCAGCATCCTCTCCTTCTCCTCGGTCTGCGCGTGGACGATCTGCTTCAGTCTGAACTGGACCTGCGCGAAGTGGGAAGTGAGCGCGAGCAGAGACGAGTTCAGCTGCTCCTGTTCTTCTTCCAGTTTCCTCAGCCTGGCGGCCATTTCCTCCTCTGTGGCCGAGCTGGAACACCTCTGCCTCGGCTGACCGGCGACCCTCCTCCCGCTCTCATCCTCCGGGTTCGCCACGGCGCCCACCGGAGCCCATCGCTCCCCGGCCCCGGCCAGGGCAGCCTCACTGTCCGAGGCTGACAGCTCCTCCGTGGACATGTCGAATGACTGATTCACCCGCAGATGTTGAACTACTCCGCCTGTGTATTTTCAGTGTGTTGTCGGTGCCGTATTCCCTGATGTTAAAGTGAAAACATGAAGGATCACCGCGGACGGAACAGGTGCACCGCCATCTTGGGAACAATGATTCATACGTCAGACGACCAAACGTCAAGTTGACCAGTGGTACCGGAAATGAAAATAAAAAAATAAAAGTGGTACCGGAAATAAAAATATAAAATAAAAGTGGTACCAGAAATAAAAATAAAAAATAAAAGTGGTACCGGAAATAAAAAAATAATAGATGAATGAAATAAAAGTGGTATCAGAAATGTAACATGATATTAGTAATTTAGAACTTGTTGTTATATAGACATTAAATTCGGAGTTACAAATGAAAAACAAAAAACGAGAAATTATGTCCAATACTTTAATTATTATTAATTATTTTTGCTAAACAATTTATACACGTGTAGATTTATGAAGAACCACCCACTGTTTTTAATTTACATAAATGAAATAACAAACTTTAAAAAAAAAAAAACAAGACACTGAAATATGTTAAAACGAAACAAGCCGTGATTATTTGTGAAAATTTGAATGTATTGATACCTGATCAGACCTCTGACTTTATTTTGTAAATTATTTTATTTTCATGTCTATCTATCTATCTATCTATCTATCTATCTATCTATCTATCTATCTATCTATCTATCTATCTATCTATCTATCTATCTATCTATCTATCTATCTATCTATCTATCTATCTATCTATCTATCTACCATGTTCTTTACAAATGCTGTTCAGCATAAGTTTGACGTTGATGCTCAGTCTGGGAAAAAAAAGTCTTTTTCTATGGAATTCTTTAGAATGTATGACCAGATTTTGATTAATAAAGTTGGGGGGGAAAAAAAAATAGAATTTGTTGTAAATTTGATAATTTTATTTGGAAAATTTCATATACATAAAAAGAAATATTCCAAAACACACCCACATTTTAAAATCTTCCTGATGGAATTTGAAAAATATATTAAATCCTTAGAATTTATCTTTAACAAAAAAAAAAGCACTAACATCCTGGCAGTTTATGCAGAATTCTTCAAAATAGCCTAAACTTTCTGATGTATTTATATAATTTTGTTAGATAAATATATATTTTTTATTCTATTATTTGTCTATTCTGCTTTGTGTCTTTAATTCTATGCATTTTTTCTTAAATTTATTTATTCAAATGACTTTTCTTTTTGACATCTTGATGTTTGTTTGTTCAAAATGTATATGTTTTGTATACCTGAATATTTTCAATAAAGTTGAGGGGAGAAAAATGTGGTACTGGAAATGTAACATGACATTCGTAATATAGAATTTGTTGTAAATTTGATCATTTTATTTGGAAAATTTCATATCCACAAAAATAAATATACCAAAACACCCAAATTTTAAAATCTTCCTGATGGGAGTTTGAAAAATATATGAAATCTTTAGAATTTATATGTAACAAAAAAAGCACTAGCACCTTGACAATTTATAAAGAATTCTTTAAAATAGACTGAACTCTGATGCATTTATTTATTTGTGTTAGATATATTGTTTTTTTTTTTTGTACTATTCTTTGTCTATTCTGCTTCGTGTCTTTAAATCTATGCATTTTTTTCCCTTAAATTTATATGTTCAAATGCTTTTTCTTTTTGACATCTTGATGTTTGTTTGTTCAAAATGTATATGTTTTTTATACCTGAATATTTTCAATGAAGTTGAGGGGGAAAAATGGTACCGGAAATGTACTTTCAAAATAAATAGTATTAGAATGACTTTTCTCTCTGCTAACTTGATGGTGCATTCATCAGCCAATTGACAGCACTATGTTACAAGTGTTTGCCGCATTAGAGGAACAAAGTAAATATAATGTTCTTGTGAGAACAGTTTTGAACAGTGTAAATGAAGTTTAAAAGTTGATAAAGCTGAAGTTTGTAGGGCTGTGCAGGTGTCCTGTGAGCTAGACTTCTGTTAGAAGTGGAATACTGCATTAAGTCAGTGTTAATATTGTGTAGTTTTTCTCGTATATTTAACCAGAATCAAATGACAGTATAAGTAAATGGATGGCGGAGAGAAATGGAGGGTAAATCATTATTTTATCAATTGAAATTTTGTATACTTAAAATTTAAATACGTAGTTACGGAGTTTGCCCTCTAGTGGTCAGAAGGAGTAAGTACAACAGTCAAGTTAGACATAAGATAAACAATTTATTTCCGTATATTAATTTCAAAATAAAATAGTGATTGCCAGTACTTGTAGTTACATATTATGTCCATGAGATGGCAGTGTATATTGTTTTATTTCAACATTAAAAATTGACGATTAAAAAAATATAGTAAACATTCTTGTGATACTTGTGAACTTTTGAATACTTAAACATTAATGAATTATATATTTCTCTAAACATGAAAATATGAATTCACATATCTGAGCTAATAAATAATCTAGATAAAGATTTTTTTTAAACACCAAATTATTGTCAAAGTGGCTCTTACAACCATAATTAAGGAGAGTTGAGAATTACATGGGACATATCCTTCCAATAATGTAATAATGTTAATTTATTATTAGCTTTATTACAATTTAAAATAGCCCAAAATATCAAAATTTATTACAGTATTGGAGTCTAAGTGTTAAAATTATTTTGATAGGATGTTGTTAGATGTGACTGATCATTTGGTTGATACATAAGATATAGAAAATGAGATTATGTAAAAAAAATAAAAATAAATAAAAGTCACCCTCAGAGCTTTCATGAACTCAGATCCGATTTATTGTAAAAAGATAACAGCCAAATAAAACGTAACAGCACATAAAAAAAAAAAAAAAAGAGGAAACTCACATTACTAAAAATAATCCAGCGATATCCCCTAGTGCACAAAGTGGAAAACACAACAGCAGCAGAAGATCCACAGAAGGATGAGCTGACAGACTGAGGTCAGGCACTTGGACAGAACAGTTGGAGTGTGAAGTACATTCAAAGAGAGGAAAACCAGCAAAGGACCAGACATGAGGCCGAGCACACAAACACCGGTGACGGGACTTTGGAAGACAGTTAGCCTAATCCGACATCAAAACGAGGAAAAAAAATATAATTTAAAAACATCTGGAGTAACAACATAGTCTATTTGTTCCTATTATAAAGACTACACAGTAAACAAGTGCAACTATCTAACAGTCTGTTTGTTCCACAGCGTGTTCTACCTTTTTGTGCGCACCAAAGTTCGCTTAGATTTAGGTTCACTAAGGGTTTTTTTTTTTTTTTTTAATTTTCTTTAATCTCAATCTTCAGTTTCTGTGCATTCAGATTTCAACAAACATAAAATCCACTCATGTTTCCTCTCCAAAAGCCAAGGACAGTGCAAACTCTGGTGTCAAAGTGACGTGGCCCCATCAAAACTACTCATTTTTATGTACATGACAGTAACACGTGTCCTGTGTGTTTACAGGACTCTTCCATGTAACAGTTTAAAGTCTAAGGGAAAACACCACATATTGTTCCAAGTAGTAGTTTGTGTATATATGTAACTTCTTTTGTTTAATACATTTTTTTGCAATGTAAAACCTTCTCTGCAAAACGGCAAGTTAATTATAACTTCTACACACTGATAATATATTTGTAGCTCCAGTACTGAAAATATTCACCTCCTACACATAAAAATACATCGGTTTGTGCCTTTTTTTTTTTTTTTGGTAAATGCAACAATGCTACTGTGATTTTAATGAAACCGTTAATACAAGGACAAACACGTGACCCAAACAGAGACGTCTGTTCTAAAGATTTGAATGCACTCACATTCAGGCACATTTCACTCACCGTATTCGTTGACTTTTTAACCGTGTAATTGCCTGAATGTACTTTTTTTTTTCTCCTGCGGAGGAGCACAGACTTCCAAGTTGTGTCAAGTTAAACGTTGCATATTGCTGTTATTGCTTTCCAAAGTGAGCCGTTACATTCAAACCTCCAAACGTATTCCTTTAAGAGTCAGAGAAACATCTGCAGAGTTTCCCCGACGAGACAGACGCAGAGACGGGCGTCTGCCTCTTGGGGGCGCTATGTAAACAGGAGTGCATTAGTGGGATGAGACGTGGGCTGCTGGTCGTCCAGTCTGGAATAATGGGACTAAATGTGGAGACTTGTGCAATATGGCCATTTAAATGACCAGGGGTGCCCATTCACTTGATGTGCGTCCATACTAGACGAAGAAAAGAGAAAGGAAGAAGAAATAAATATGAAAAAAATTAGACTTAGTTTTCAATGCACACAAACAGTTCAAGTTTAAAGTCTACCTGAAATGGTCACGCTTACAACATTAATTGTTTTTTTCAATTATTTTTAAGCAAGAGAAAGGCAAATTCAGTAAAAAAAAAAAAATAAATAAAAAATGCTATAATTTCACCGCGTTGGACCTTTTTATTATATAATTTCCAGGCGGGGGCAGGACCTATGGGGAGGAGCCACTGTCGACTAGGGGTGGAAGAAAATATCGGTTCTGCAATATATCGTGATATTTCATTTCATGATACTGTATCAATATTAAAAAGTACTGTATCAATATTTTTAGGTATTTATTCAAATACCATACCATCTTTATTTATAAAGCACTTTAAGAACTTTACAGCAAGCCAAAGTGCTGTACACCAAACATAAAACAAGGGATTAAATAAGTAAATAAAACTAGTGATAACACAGGGTGTTAAGTGGGCTAAGAACAACAAAATACAACCATCATAAAAACAAACACAAATTAAAATCTGTTAAGAACAGCATAAAAAAAACAAAAAACAGACATGTCACTCACTGATTAAAAGCTAATGAGAAAAAGTGTGTTTTTAGATGTGATTTAAAGACAGGTTCAGACTGAGCCTGTCTAACAACTAAGGGCAACTGGTTCCACAACTTTGGGGCGACAACAGAAAAGGCACGATCCCCACGAAGCTTCTTTGTAGTTTTTGGAACCACAAGCTGCAGCTGATCTGACCTGAGAGCACGAGGGGGGGCGTAGGGGTGGATCAAATAGAGATATGGTGGAGGTTCATGTTTTTGTTTTTCTTTTTTGTGTTTGTTTTATTTCTATATTCACATGGGTATTTTGCTCTGTTGTTTGTACTAAAAAGTACTATTTGGATATTGTAGGTCATGCATGTAGTTCTTTTAAACCGATAACAGTTTTGTTAAATAATGGTTATTTCAATCATCTTAAAAGCACTTTCTGTGCATTATGCATTCTTTTCACAACTAATAGAATATGAACATTTGTGCAGGATCTGAAACCGGAAATGTCTGTTAAAATAATTTTATATATTTATTATTATTCATAACGAAATTTGGTTTTTACAGAGGAAAGTTTTGTGATATCGTATTAAATCCTGTTGTGATCAAATAAAAATTTGTTTAGTATTTGTGCAGATTTCTGGTGTAATTAAATTTTTCAAGGAAATATTCTCTTTGAAGAAGAAATAAAACAAACAAAAAATATTGCCTTGTTAACAGTATCGTGATATATTGTGATATATCGTATCGCGTTCCTAATATTGTGATTTGTATCGTATCGCCAGATTCTTGCCAATACACACCCCTACTGCCGACCAGAAGTGGCGTCCCCGTGTTGTTTCCATGTGATCGAGTGCGAGTAAACAAGCAGTCAGGGTTCGTTCAAGGTCAAATTCAAGCACTTTTAAGGTCATTTTCAAATTTTCCAGCACAGCACCTTATCACTGGGGTAAAATACACATCTACAGGAATAATTATACTCATGATTATTTGCAACACATCGATGTAGATTGTATTATGCAATAAACGTCTAAAATTCTGTTTCATAATAGCAAAAAGTTTAGAAATTAAAGGAGAACCCAAAGTTTTATCTAAAAGGATAAAGGATAAGGACCTGAGAACACCTGGTAATGTTCTATTCTGGCATAAAGTTTTATTTTTCATAATGTATCCCCTCTGTGAGTGGCTTTGGCTTTAGTTATTATCAAAAGTAAATAAATAAATCACAGAGTTATAATTGTAAGCACTTTCAAGCATTTTTCAGACCTTGAAAACACAACATTAAATTCAAGTATTTTCAAGTATTTCAAGCACCTGTATGAACCCTGAGCAGCAGTCAGTGAGACAGATTGAGTTGGCACTTCCCCGCTCTTTGAGATCCGTCCCCTGTGTGAACCTTTCTTCTAAACCACCTCTCTTCAGATCCATTTATTTTATTGAATTTCTCTGCAGAATTTATTTAGTTCTACTTTATAAATGTCATTGCCTGTACTGCATCCCTATTAGTACAATAAATCAATCATTAAAGAAATATGACATGCTTTTTTCATGAAGTACACAAACAATATTTAGCTTTTATTCTTGTAGACCCTGTTGAAACAGAACTTCAGGTTCACGGGACAATCACCGCTTTTCAATTATTCGATTTGTATATGCATCATATCAATTGCATTCGTACTTTAATTAATCTGTAAATAAAATGTGAACTGAACTGAACTAATCATTAATCGATCGTCAAGGTCAACCAACTAATGATTAATGTGTTATGACCCTGGGTCATAATTTGTCTATTTATATGTATGTGCTTTCTGTTTAGTGTGTGTGTGTTTCCCCCCCCCATCCTGTAGGTGTGCTGTGCCCCTTTTGTTTCCGTTTGTTGCAGGTTTCTGATTGGTGGAGCATGATTGCCCGGCCCTTTAAAGATGGCCCTGGAGCTCCCATCCTTGCTCGCTCTTGCTCTTCTGCCAGCTTCCAACCCTGTGTTCGTGTGTGTGACCGTCAGTCTTCGTGTGCTTGTGTTAAACTCCGATTGTATATATTTGTAAATAGTTTTGTTTTGTAAATTCGATCCTTTTACTGGTAGGGGAGGTCGGCTCTTTTGTTTTCACCTTTTCTCCTGTTTTGGTTAGGTAGTTAGGTAAGTTTCCTGTATTTTATTTCTTGCATTTATTTTGGATTAGGTAAGTTAGTTTAAACTGGAAGAGTTTTTGTTTGTTGTTTTAGCCGCACCCTCCCCTAACCCTTCCTTAGTTTGTTGAGCCAAATATTGAAAATAAATATTGTGAATTTTAGTTTTTGACTGACGTGTGTGCTTGGGGAGCTGGGAGGGGACAAAAGTTGAGCCTATTATGTTCGCCCTGGTGAACCCCTAGGCCGGGGCGTAACAAATGAATTAATCAATAATTTGCATCCCTCGCTGAGATTTAACTAACCTAAAGCTGTTGGATGTTGTGTGTAAATGCAGAAGTGAACAAACCCACCTGAATATCAGTAAGCTCTTTGTGGAACCTCTTTGCCAGATCCGGACCGTTCTGCATAGTGGGGATCTGGTACGTCTGAGACACAGAAGGCTGCTTTAATGACATTCCACTTTTCACAGTAAAATGGTAAATAAGTCGAACTCCTGGCAGAAGGCGGTGCAGGTAAACACAGGTGAACTCCTCCTACCTTCCCTCTGTACAGAAGGCTTCCCACTGGGCAGACGACGCAGGCGGTCCCGGCTCCGAACACCTCCAGGACTCTGCCGGAGTCCAGAGCTCCCAGCAGCTCCTTCATGCCCATGTTCCGCTCCGTCACCTTAAACTCATTCTGACACAAACAACAGGTAGAAATCAAACAAGGAAGGTAGTGAAACTGAGGGGACACTTTACAAAAACACTTCAACCTAACACACCTTCCTGCATTTGATTTGTGTTTGTAAATGCACTGTCACATTAAAGGGGGGGGGTTCTTAATAGTGATGCCTCTTTTGTAATCGTCCCACAATGCTTCTATCAGGGCTGAACGTAATATTATCATATACGACAATGAGCTAAATCCAAATTACAGGAGCTGAAATTGTTTGATAGAGGCAAACTTACCATTAAAAATACGACCAATGCTGTTTCTTGGAAGAACAATCAACCCCCCCCCCCCCCCCCCCCCCAGTACAGCAACGGACTGAAAGACTGAGACAAATGTACAGAATGGAAGAAATGACAGCACAAGTGCAATTGAAAAAGGATATTTTATTGCGTAGGTGGACTTCTGCATCGCAATATTTGTTGAAACAGCAGAATATCTAGAGAGGAGTTTATTTATGTATTTATGTATGTTTTGGGGCGGGGGCAGTGTTGTCTGTATGTGTTTTGTTTTAATGTTTTTGTTTTGCTTTGTTTTTTGTTTGTTTTTTAAGTTCAGTTTAGCTTTCTCTTCCCTTTTTTAGCTTCGACCTGTGCCATTCATTTTCCTCCTTTCCTACTTGGGAATTAACTGGTACAGTAACTAACACTGTTAAATGAGCTTTGTTGTCAAGGAGTGTTCATGATTGTATGTTAGTTTAAAAAAAAAAAAAAAACATAGGACCAATGGCCCTGTATCTCACCGGCATTTTCTATCACGAATCAATAAGTTGAATTTGTGAGGTTGTCAGGTTCTGTTTCTATGTTAGAGTCCCATGGTCTTTGTGTAGAAGATCATTCTCCCAATAAAAGTGGGCGGTACTTTCACTGCAGGAGAACTCAACGAATGAAATTAAAGTCCATATATGACTTCTAACAGTGATCAATAGGAACTATACTGATATCTGTACCCATTTACATCTTATAAACCATCAAAATATGGACCATTAGAAGCAAAGAAACGTTTTTAATATTGAAAAAATTCATCAAAAATTTTACAAATCTGAATTTCTCAAAACTGTGAATAAACTTTGTAGACATTGTCCGAACAAAACTACAAATAAAATGTGCAATGAATCTGACCTGTAGTTTCAGAAGATTGTTGAAATCGAGACATTGGTGACCTTGAGTTTGACCACTCAAGGTCAAAGGTCATGGGCCCAAATCAAAGTCTATATATGACTTCCTATCAGTGCTCAATAGAAACTATATTGATATCTGTAATCATTTCTGTGTCAAAACCCATCAAAATATGGACCATTATAAGTAAGGGCAAATTTTTTATATTTAAAAAATTCAGGAAAAATTTAAAAACCCAAATTTCTCAAAACTATGAAAAAACTTTGCAGACAATGTCCCAACAAAACTACATGTAAAATTTGAAATGAATTTGACCAGTTGTTTTGTCTCAGAAGATGTTTGAAGAACTCAGCGGTGGCCTATCGGTATTGGCCAGTGAGCAAAAAACGATGTATTTGGGTTCTACAGAGATGCAACGGCTTATAAATAATACTCTCCACACATACGAGAACATGCTTGTTTGGTACAGGCAAAAATCATCCTTAGTGTAAAAAAAAAAAATTGCCAAAAGTTACAGCTTATACTTCTTCCTACTCCTTTTCGACCATGCAAAATTCAGACTTGCACGTACTTGAAGATGGATTCTGTTCATTTAAATGCTTTTTTTTTTCTTATTTTGCTTTTTTTTTTTTTTTTTTATTTTGTTTCTTTGCATGTTCTAAATAAATAAACAGTTCCCACAAAAACTGTATCTTCTGTTGCTAAAACTGAGCAGGTGTGGAAGCAGGATTTGACCAGAATATGAACCTGGACATACAATACAATGCACTTCTCACCCTACCACAATGTAATAATCACAACCCATGCACCTCGTCTCTTAATTTTACCTCGTGCACATCCTACTTTAGCTGTATATATCCTCCTGAGACCCGGCAATGCATTTTTGTCCTCTGTAGGGAACAAGAGTTTCACAGGTTTACTTAGAAAAAAAAAATCTTGTTCATTGCAGAGGACATTACATAAAAAAATAAATAAACAAACAAAATTTATTGTATCTGAAAAACTGCTGCATTATGCTTTTTGCCATCAAGACAGTTATTAAATGTAAAAAAAGCCAAAACATTTACTTTCCTGGGTCTGAGGAGGATGTGCTTATGTGTTGTATACATTTCTTTTATACATTTATGATATGTTTATCCTGTCTTTTTGCTCTTTTTTGCTGCTAAACTAATTTTCATTGTTCCTCTAACAGTGATAATAAAGATCTGTTCTATTCTACACTGTACTTTTTTTTAACCTGACACAAGATATTCCACTGTCTTACCCAGGATCGAGCCAGGTCCAGCAGAGACTGTCTGGTGACTCCTGGAAGGATGATGCCATCCAGAGGGGGGGTGATCAGCTCTTTGTCTGCAGACACATACATTATGTTTAACAAACTACAAGATTAGATTTCAGAGTAACTCCATCCTTCTTGGAGAAGATGCCACAGAAGCGTCTGACCTCCTTTCTCATTGGTCCAGTAAATGAAGAGGTTCATGGTGCCGACCTCGGTGATCTCCTCGTCGTCTCCGTACAGCCACAGGACCTGCTGACAGCCGCGCTTCACCGCCTCGTTCTGCACCGCTATCGTCGGCCCGTAGTTACTGGAGAGGAATGACAGTAATGCACTGAGCGCTGTCCATTCATATTAATAAAAATAAACCACACAAGAGGACAGGAGCAGGAAGAAAAACCCAGAAGAAAACTGATAAACTGTCTCATTTTGTGGTTTTCTTCAACTATTAACTGCAAACTATTGTAAAATTTCAAATTCAGATTTCTTTATTTGTCATTTAAATGTTACATCAGGGGTGTCAAACTCATTTTAGTACAGATTCCACATTCAGGCTAATATAATCTCAATCAGGAGTAGAGTAAAATAATAACAGTGAAAATAGTAAAATTACATAATGAAAATGTGTACATCTACAAACTATCCTTTAAAAAATGTTAATATGTTAATAACATAACCAACAATGAACAAACTGAAATTTAAGAAAACAGGTGCAATTTTAACAATATTATGCCTCAGCTTATTATTTATACATATGTATTACAGCGTACAGATCACAGAGGATCTAAAAAAAACCCACAAAATATTTGGTAACAGGCAAAATATTGTTAAAATTGCACGTATTTATTTTAAGACATTTCAGGTTGTTGAAATATGTTCAAGTTATTTACATTTTTTCTGAAAGGATAGTCTCTAAATTTACACATTTTCATGTAATCTAACTTTTTCGCCCTAAAACAAAGAGGAAACATTTGGGGTTGTCATTATATATAGGCTATTATAATAATATTTTACTGGTCTGACTCACTTTAGATCAGATCAGTCTGAATATGGAACCTGAACTAAAATGAGTGATTGTTTCTTCTCCTTGGCTTACCAAATAAGTGTATTAGTAATAAACACAATAGGAAATTGTACAATATTTTAACATTCTGTGCCTGAAAGAATATATTACCAAACTGGACTTCTAATAAACCCCCTAGTATTTCTGGATAGAGGAAGCTAATACTGGAGCACATTCCACTTACCTTTTTGACATGCTTGATACATTCTAAGATCCACATATTCAACTGCATTTGTAAGCCCTTCCTGGACTGAACTGAAGGAAATGCGTCCTCAATTCTGTCTTGAGCTTTCATCTGCTCTTAAATGGACTTTTACTATATTATATAGATATGAATGTGATGGGAATCTGTCTCTATGCTGACTGTAAATCTATAGTTTTGTTCTGTCTGTGGTGCTGAGCTGTTTTGTTCTGTTTTGAAAAATGAAAATTTAATAAATATGTTCTTAAAAAAAGAATAAAAAAAAAAAAAAAAAGACTGATTGTTAATATTGTCGGTGTAATATTTGCATTTTGCAAATTCATCCCACAGGCTGGATTGGACCCTTTGGCAGCCCAGGGTATGTTTGGCACCCCTGCATTTCATCATATACGCACTACAAAATGAAGGTACGTTGGACTGGTCTCAATAAAAAACACAGATAAAACACTAGTCAACAGGGTAAAAAAAAAAAAGTGTGTGTGTGTGTTTTATATATATATATATATATATATATATATATATAAGCAATGCACATGATAAAATCTGTGAGAAAATGTCTATATGAAAGGTCTGTGGAATTGAATGTGTCTGTTTAATTTATCTACATGCTAAACTTTCACTCTAATAATCTGTAAAGGGTCAAAACACAACATTCAAAATCTCTCTGATGGGACATTTTAGAAGCAATCTGACAGATTAGAGTTGCTAAATGACCCACATTTTTACTTATAAATTCATTTTTGCTTTAGTAGGACCAAAAAGGATCATCTAAAACAAGGAGCTACTTTATACTGAAATAAATGTTGGAACGGCAATCAATTAAAGTTCTCTCTCTGATGGGACATTACTGTGTTTGGACCCTAAAGCAGCTTGTTGGTTGATTTTACTTTTACACAGGGATTGTTCCAACTGCATGACGGAACTGAAATGCACATCCAAAGTTTGGTAACTGGGAAAAGACACAGATATGTTGGGTTGTTTTTATGTGTGGTGATCATTCTGAGGCAACAGAATGATAAATATGACCACTGTCACCTCACATCATAAATGTCTACAGTTAAACCAAAAAACACCACAGATGTTTTTAACTGTAAAAGCATCAAATTACACCCAAAGAAGGAACAATACGTAGCACTACTTCTGTAATCAATATATTCCTGTGAGAGGAAGAATTTCAATAAACAAAGCACAATGACTGTGTTTAAGACTCAAACTGATGAGTCACACTGAGCTGCAGAAATTCAACTCAGCTGCTCTAATAAAGGTCACAAGAGGAACTGGACACACACACACAGGCATATTGTCTGCAAATAAAGTTCTTTATGCGTCTTCCAGAACTTGTAAGCAACTCAAATCCACTGGGTTCTTGTCAAAATGTTTTCATTCACGGTGCATTTATGTGAAAAATCACATTCTGTGTGATGTTACAAGTCTTTAGTCTTATACAATTTAATGTTTCTTCTGCACCATAATCATAGCCGTTGTGTAAAATATAATGAAAAATAGAAACAACATAATTATTCTGCTAATAGGGCATTTTCCAGTGCTTCCATCAGAATCATTAGCAATGATATAGACAACTGGCGTTAAAAGACAGATGGATTAATATGTTGAATATGAGAAAAATGAAAAATACAACTCAGAACTATTGCAATGATTTTTGACTTTGTAAAGTTAGTGTTAATAATCCTTCAGGTCTCTCTTTAAATGCCAAAGTGTTCAGTGTTTTATTTAACTCTCCACATCAGTCTAAAATATTTAAAAGGTGTCTGTTGAGCACAGATGCAAACCTAGAAGGGAAAAGGAGTCAGTTCCTTTTAGTTAAAATCAACATTAAATACAATTGATTTTTTAACAATCGCATACAGTGGCCACTCCAGAACACACAACACGACCAAAAAGAGGAGGGTTATTAAGAATTAATCCCATATGAGAACGAGGTAAGTAAGTCAATCCCACTCATAGAATTATCTGCTTGTGATCAAAGTCTCCACATTTGCTTTTCAGCAGATTTAGGACCTGGTTACAGGGATTTGCTCCCGCTCAGTTACAAAAGCTGGTGATAAGGCCTGGCATTCAGTCCACATTCCATTTCATATCAAACGTGTTGGATGGGGTTCAGACCAGAGCCCTGTACAGACCAGTTCATTTTTTCAATGTCAAATTACGTAAACCAATTATTTATTCAGTTATTTTTCATGGTACATTCAGTCACCATTATGAACCACATGCCGTTAGCCTCAAAGTATAATTGTAATTTTTTTTTTAACTAAATTATGATATCACAGAAAATTAATAAGCAGTGATAGGAGAGTAAAGTTACGTAGATATCACAATTTGGCCAAAAATATGACTATAACTATGCTATGAGGCTAACGATATTTAAAACTGGAATCATCCATTGTATAAGAGCCTGAAATTAACATAACTTTCAGTTTTAGGTTGTGCTCAGTAGTTGTATTTCCTGCATACATAAAGAAACTAATTATTTATCAAATTCTAGCAAACGGGACTTAATATTTCCTTTTCAGGTCAGTTTATTGCAGGACAATAAACTAGAGACAGTGCATTTTTTGGATTCCAGCAATGCTTAAAATCTGATAAAACAGCTGTGAAAAGTGTCTGGACTTTAGAGTGAAAAAGCACAAGTCAAATTTACACTTATTTTCCATCAAACAAACCATACTAGGGGTGTGAGACAATATATATCGTGATATTTCATTTCATGATACTGTATCGATACTAAAAAGTACTGTATCAATATTTTTAGGTGTTTATTCAAATGGAGATATGGCGCAGGTTCATGTTTTTGTTTTTCTTCTATTTCTATATTCACATGGGTATTTTGCTCTGTTGTTTGCACACTAAAAAAGTAGTTTTGTGATACTGCAGGTCATGCATAAAAAAACTGATAACACTGTTTTGTTAAATAATGGTTATTTCAATCATCCTAAAAGCACTTTCTACTGTCTGACAGAGGCAGATTGTTGGGATCGCACAAAAATAATGTTATGATGTTGGATGATTCAGGGGCTGTACACTGTGCATTCTTTTCACGACAAATAGAATATGAACATTTGAGTAGGATCTGAAACTGTAATGTCTGTAAAAATAATTTTATTTATTTATTTATTTATTATTATTTATAACAAAATGTTGTTTTTACAGAGGAAAATTTGTGATATAGTATTAAATCATGTTCTGATCCAGTAAAAATTTGTTTAGTATTTGTGCAGATTTCTGGCGAAATTAAATTTTTCCAGGAAATATTCTCTTCGAAGAAACAAAACAAACAAAAAATATCACCTTGTTAACAGTCTTGTGATATACTGCAATATATCGTATTGTGATCCTCATATTGTGATTTGTATCGTATCGCCAGATTCTTGCCAATACACACCCCGAAACTATACTGGAACGACTGCAGTAGTCGAATGGAAAAGAATCGAATACCTTTATTGTCAATATAACAAATACAATGAAATAAAAAGTGCTACCCAATCTGTACATCATAAATAAAACTATCAATAGCAATACAAATAAAAGCTATTTGTTCTTTCTGCTCCGCCTTGGTGCACAGAGGTTCTGCTGTGTTAAAACAGGACTTAACTGTTGTCAAACTTAACTGGACACACACTGGACAGCATTTAAATTAAACTTTAGAACCAGACAGAACAAGCACACACTGACTCTGCATAAAGAGGACGGACGGTGCTGTCGACATTCCTCTGCTGATACAGTGTGCTTTATACTACGCTGGAGTCCCGTGACTAGCGGTGCTAAATCAGGCTGGAAGTCTATGTTCGCCATTTGATGGAAGGACATCAGATTGTGTTGGCTTAGTGAGTGGAGTGGGTGTTCAGCAGTGTTACATAATCACACTGGCAGAGCAGGTGCCACTCTCAGATTGCTGTGTTGAATGAGGCTGTGATTAGAGGCCCTGCAGAGATTAAACAAGGCCTGACAGACTATATACGACCAAAACTGAACGGATGCACACAGCCTGTTTAAAATGGGATTTATTAAAACAGGAGGGAAAGAGTCTCCTGTTATTAAAAAAATCTGCAAAGTAACTAAGATCTCATCCAAAACAGTAGCAGTTGTCGCTATTAATCTTGAAAATCTGGGGTTTTTCCTCAGAAAATAAAGCCTCTTAATGTATTTCACAATGACCCAGCATGTACAAAAGCCCTCTGACAAATAGATTTTGATTAGTCACAGCAGGAAGGAGGCACATTTAAAGTGACAGTATTACCCTGTGTGACAAGTCTGACTCGTTACATCAGCAACTGTAGATCATAACAGTACTTTATTCAGATCATTTGAAGCTAAGCACTACAGTAGCCATGATCCACTATAACCTAAAGCAACAAATCAGACACATAACAGCTGTTACACAGATCTCCTACGTCCCCTTTTAAATGCTATTAAATGCTTTAACACACATGTAGAGGTGTGTTTATGGATACCGGCTCACTTCCAAACGTACTTTTCCTGCTATGACACGACAACATGCATGTCTTAAATCAGTAGTTTCCAATCTTTCTTGTCTCATAACCACATTTTAACATCACAAATTTCTGGCGACCCTAGACATTCAAAACAGATACTTTTTTTTTTTTGCTGAAATTAATTTGTTTTTGATCATGTAATAGTTTGCTATACTATGTTACAAATAAACATTAATTTTAGATGATATTTAGTCTATATACTGTATGTTATTATGGATGGAGGCACAAAGTGAGAGCTATATTATCCTTGGTCCGGATATGTCCAGTCAGTCCAGCTTGGATTTACAAGGAGGACAATTAATACTGAACAATTTCAGGTGACTCGACGTGGGGTCCCAACCCCAAGGTTGAAAAACACTGTTTTAAGCTAACCACTACTGTAGCCATGATCCACTATAACCTAAAGCAACAAATCAGCCACATAACAGCTGTTACATAGACCTCCTACATCCCCTTTTAAATGCTACTAAGTGCTTTAACACACATGTAGAGGTGTGTTAATGGATGCTGGCTCACTTCCAAATGTACTTTCCCTGCTATGACACGACAACATGCATGTCTTAAAAGAAGATTCTACTTTCTCTGTGCTCTGTGTCCACCCAAAGCCTTTCTGAAACACAGTGGAAAATCCACATAGTTGTCCTGAGTCCAAATCCATGGCTGAATGAAAACACAGCTGTGGTAGGAAGACTGATCTGACACTGATCTACTGTATGTGCTCTCCACACCTCAGCAAATACTGCAAACTAAACCCAGCTTTTATTCTGACATTTTAAAACGCATTTAAGTTTCACTATCACTGACAAACACCCTCCATTTTACTAATAGTTAGTTTACACTCACTTCATTTTAATACTAGTTGCTAGGTGCTGAATGGCTGTGTGTTTATCCTGTCTGTAAATTTATTGATGCTTTTATTCATAATTCATAAAGGTTTTATTTTTATGTTATTTAAATCTGTATTTCAAAGATGTAGACCGTGAAATCAAAACAAAACCAACCAACAAAATATCAGTAATGATACATAAAAGGTTGATAAGTACACAAAAGAGAAAAAAAAACACAATTGATAAAATTAAACATGCTCAAAAAGGAGTAGGAAGAAGTAAAAACTTGTATACTCCTACCCCCAATCTCTATTCTTTACGTTCTCAATATAAATAATAGCAATTATTATTTTATATGAATATCAATATAATAATAATAATAATAATAATAATAATAATAAAACACATCTTTATTCCTGTATACACTAATATAATAATACTCATTTACAAATTATCATACCAGTATCAGCAATCTCAGATATGAATAAAAACTTAAAAACAACAAAAACCCCATAAGGTTTGGAATGATACCCTTTGTTATTCAGATCATCAGAGCTGTGTGACAGTGGCCACTATTGTCTAAACAAAAATATGGGTCAACAGCTTTTTCCAATTGTAAAAAAAGCAGGAAAAACAAAAAAAATGTGCAGATTTATTTATGATATAAGCTCTTTGTATTTGGCAGACAATTATTAGAAGTTTTTAAGTTTAAGTGCAAGTCTTTACAGGTATATAGCAGAGTCTATATTCCCTGTATCAGTTGCCATATTTATATAAAAACAGAGTAAATGCATAAACTTACCCTCCCATCTTAAAGGCCCCGACTCCTCCTTTCCATGCTCTGACAAACGAAGGGTCAGCCAGTAGAGAAACTGGGTTAAAAGATCCTGTGGCGAAGTAGGGTCCCACTGGGCCAACGATGACAAAGATCAGCGCTTTTCCTGCTCGAGAAACACCGAGCGAAGGCTGGAGGAGGGGGAGAAGAGGTGACAGCAGGTGGTTAGAGGCAGGAACTCAGTTAGCAGCACAGTAATGAGAATCTGTATGATTGTACTAAAGCCAAACCCAACACTGAACGACTTAGTTAAGGTGAAAAGCACCAGGCATCCAATTTCAGATTTTCTGGGATTGTCCAAGAATTAGGCCTTATTGGATTGAAACGGTGAAAATGATTCACACAATAATAGGGTTTGAGATTAAACATGATTTCTGCACAATTTATCTCAGAAATCTACCACCCACAGTCAATTCTAGAGACAAATACCTGATTAATATAATGCTGGCAGCCTGTAAAAAAGCCATAACAAGAAAATGATTGAGCGAAGAACCCCCAACAAAGAAGGAATGGATTGGAATTGTTAAAGAAATATACAACATGGAAAAACTAACTTTCTCCTTGAACCTTCATTTGGACAAATTTACTCCTCATTGGCTAAAATGGACAACTATCCCAGAAGATGTGTTGCCCCAACAGGACAACACCTTATTATTCTCCTGAAAAATACACATATATCTCAGCATCTGTGTGTTTCATTACCAGCATGTGTAAGTATGCACTCCAGGAAAATGTGCACAAATGTCTCTGAAAATGGTGGATGTAATCATGTCAGCAGGTGTATGTGTATCTGTTGGGACACCAATATGTAGTTGTCTGTGTGCAACAACAATCTGTACGCTTATATTTGTATTTGTAGGTGGATGTATTGATTGATTGATGTATTTATTTTGAACATGAATGTCAAACAGAAGAAAATAAATAAACAGAACACTTAAACATAAGACATATAATACATATTTGAAAAGGAGTATGTATGTATGTCCTCAAATACATGGAATAGCAAAATGTATGAAACCCCTTAACCCTTAGGGGTTTGAGTCTATTTTGGCCGCTTTTGAGGACTTTTGATTTTGCCTTTATATACTATATAAACAAATGTTTACTATTCCCATGTTTGGGATCTGTTTTTTCAGCACAGCTTCATCTATCTCATCTGTCTATTATTTTTTTCACTTTAACCTACTATATCAACACAAAAGGCCAAAAAGACACAAAAAATATAAAATCCAATTTGAAAAATGTATATAATTTATTGAATAAATAACACACAGATGCTTAACGAACCTTTTCAGAGACTTTAAAAGTGAATATTGGTTCCAAATATTAGGTACAGAAAATCAAAATTGCAATAAATTAAAACTATACTCAAATATTTGACATAAAAGCATGTCTTTACATAAGCGTTTTCTCCAGTTTTCTGCCCACCTGGACATGATCTGATGCAACATGAGAATATATCTGAATGATCTGACATGGACTGAAACAGGACAATACCCAAACTTACTCAACCCTCTTATCATGATTGGATAATATTATGACTCACTGACCCACTTCGTTACCGTTGCACTTTAAGTTTTGATACTGCCCTGTCTGTCCTTGTTGACATCTGTTGCTTCTTATGTGTTTGCATTTTCGTTTTATTGTCTGTTAGTTAACAAAAATTTAAAATCTGTCAAAAATAAAGTACAGAAAAAAAAAAAAAAGAAAGAAAGAAAAAGCACCCTGTATGTCACTCAGCTGTGTCATTCATGGAGTCAGTTTGTGGATGCTAAATCTCACCTCAGTTCCTATGAAGGTGGGTCTGATGTAAAGGCTGGCGTTCTGGGAGTAGGGAACCCATTCCTGGTCAACCTCCACCAGCTTCCTAATGCACTCCAGCAGCTCAGCTTTGTCAAACAGCTGCAAAGACAAGAACACACCAGTCAAATGGGCTCCATTAACATTCAGCATTACCAATTTAGGGATTCAAGGAGACTAAATACAAAACACCACACACAAACTGACTTCTCACATTTAAAGACTGCATTAATACATGATTTCAGCAAACTAATCATTTACCCAAAAACTTATTTTAAAATGTATATATTTATGTATGTTGAAAGAAAAAGAACTGAATATGCCATGCTTGAAAAAGAGAAAATTGTCATTAATTTTTCCACTGCATTATCAATTCATAATAAGTAAAGCCTTATTAAGCAGTTTACTTAAACATTAATGGCAATGTATGACAAAAAAAAAAAAAAAAAAAGCAAAAATTCCCCTTTCTTAGTGATCAAAGTAATTTCTGTAGAACTCTAACCAACAGTCCAGAACATCTGTTGAAATAAACAGTTAGATTGAATGTAAACAAATCTGTCGGTTATAATTTGATAATCATTTCTTCCTTAATTGAATAGTGGATAACTAATCTAGAGGTCGACTGATATGGTTATTTCAGGGCTGATACCAATTATTAGTAATCACGAAGGCCGATAACTGATATTTGGAGCCGATATTCGTTAGCTGTAAAAATGAAAATCTCAGTGTCAAAAATTTTAATCATACAAACACCAACACTTAACTTTGTTTAAACGCTGTTCAGTATGTTTATTTTTCAAGTAAAGTAAAATATCCTGGGATCATGAAAGTTGTTAAATATTTCTTTGAGGAGTGTAAAAACAAAGTGATTTTTCCTCCCATCACACTTACTCCATCGGCTGCCAACCCCACCATGTATTTCATGTCCAGGCCAAACACTCTCAGAAAAGCAAAGGCTGCGTTTGATACTCCATTTGCATTAAAGTCCAAAATATCGACAAGTCCCAGATATGTACTGACAAACTTGCAGTGTTTCACTGATGGGTACTTCACACATAAAGGCTGCACAGGAGCTTATTCACGGATATATCAGTGGTCTCATCAAGATACAGTGAATATGGAAACTGGCCAATATCCTCACATAACCCTTCTGTGAGATGTGGCGCCAGAACAGATTTTATCACTGCAGTATACTTTGTCCTGTGCATTTTGAATCCTCCCACTTTGTCTTCAATAATGTCTCACACATCATCACCTACATTGATAGATGTGTGACAAGTGACATATGCCACAGAGTTTTTGGTCATCTTTTATCCTGTTCTGACCTACAGCAGATCCCATCGGTACTGCGAAAGACTGAATACTTGGAGCACAAGGACACCTACGTTTTTTTATGGCAGCATGTTCTTTTAAATCATGAAACTGCGCTTGTATTTCAGTTTTACAGTACTTGCAACAAGCTTTGGAGTCATCCTGTGGGACTGGGGCGATCCAACATTTTAGCTCTGGATCAGTTTCCCATTTCTTTCTGTATAATTTCTTGTATTTTCCCCACTTCTGCATGATGTTGTCCCTAAACGCTGAGAGAAAAGGCCAACACACCTCAGTGAAGCTTGTCTGAACTCTTAACTCCGTTTGTTTGAGCCGCCAACAGACAGTGACCAATCACAGAGACGCTTGATCAACCAATGACCGTCGCAGACTGATGATGTTTCTCACACACACACACACACACACACACACACACACACACACACACACACACACTCACACACACACACACTGTGCATGCAGAGCTTCCACTGTTGATTGGCATGTGCTGTATAACCAATCAGATGGTGCTGTGGGAGGGACAATACTCATAGCACAGAGACATGCAATATCGCAGACCGGCGCTCAGACAGCCGGCTGCATCAGAGCCAAAATAAGCCCATTTGAAGTTTGATCCATCATATGGCTGTTGGACACTTTAAAAAGCCGATAACAATAATGGTCATAATGACGAATATCGAAGCTGATAATCGGCTAGGCTGATAATCCATCAACCTCTAAACTAATCAGTTAACTGTAACATGTTCCATCCACAACGTCCAAACATATTTTTCACTGGTCATCAGAAAAACCTAAAAAACATGACAAAATCATGGCACATAAGATGCTGGAGATCCCAGTTTTTTTCGGACTTTGGTTTACACTAATTATTCAACACCACACCACACAGAAACTTATGTATGTTTCTGTTTATGTATGTTTAAAGGAAAAGAAATGAATATGTCATGCTTGAAAAAGAGAATATTTTCACTAATTTTACCACTGCATACCAATTCATAAGTAAAACCTTATTCATGCAGTTTACTTAAACATTAATGACAGTTTTGTGCTTCTGAGTAATGTGAAACTGTACTGTACTGTACTGTATGTAAATGACAGTTATTCATCCACAGACTTCATTACTGGATTCAAATCATTCTGTGTGGGACCACACAGTAAAGAATGGACTCAAAGCGTGCTCCTGAATACCAGAAACAGGCACACTGCCAAGAGGTTATGTAACCACACAAAGGGTTAACAGCTACAGGGTATCGCCCTTTAAGCCTCCTAGTGTAACATGCGTCATCCACTGAGGTAAAGAATGAGGAAAACTAATGGAAAGACACGGACTGCAGGACGATAGACTGTATAGGTGTGAGCATGTTACTACAGGAGATGAAATGCAAACCAGGAAGTCTGGAGTTCAGTCTGACTCGTGTCACACGTGAATCGTGTGAACGTGGTCTCTAAAACTCTGATGTTACAGGTCATTAAAGCAACATTAGATCAACTTATACTTAATTTAAATGCCTTAGAGTTACATAACTTTGCATAGCTCTGCACAAAAGAGGATCCAGGCCTAAACCAGAGTTACTGGTTACACCGTTTCAGAGGCATTTCAGCTCAAACACTGATGTAAAATTACTGGGAAATGTCTCTATCTGGGCATGAGCCTTGCTGTTTTCCTCATACAAAAGATCACCATCTTGGGCTGCATAATGTATGTTTTCATTGTATTATTCCCTTGATTTATTGATTCATTATTTAGTCTGGAAAAGTTAAAAAATTACTAAAAATGCCCCCTCCGGCCCAGGACACGTTGGAGAGACTATGTCTCTCGGCTGGCCTGGGAACGCCTCGGGATCCCCCCGGAAGAGCTGGAGGAGGTGTCTGGGGAGAGGGAAGTCTGGGCATCCCTGCTTAGACTGTTACCCCCGCGACCCGGCCCCGGATAAGCGGAAGAGAATGGATGGATGGATGGATGCCCCCTTTTTTTAGTGGTCAAAGTCATTTCTATACAACACTAACCAACAGTCCAGAACAGGTGTTGAAATTAACAATAATATTCAATGTCAATTAATCTG
Organism: Sphaeramia orbicularis; assembly: GCF_902148855.1. Lineage (NCBI taxonomy): Eukaryota > Metazoa > Chordata > Actinopteri > Kurtiformes > Apogonidae > Sphaeramia > Sphaeramia orbicularis. The sequence goes on from NC_043964.1 coordinate 2,607,292, forward strand.
TCCGTTATTTTCTTAACTAACCAAATAAATGTTTCTTCTTTAACTGAATAGCTTACAACTAAGTACTTAACTGTAGCATATTCCATTCACAATGTCCAAACATACACTTTATAGACAAAAGTATGTGGACACGTTGAATTCAGGTGTTTTTCTAACGGGGGTCTGGGATACAAAACAATAACGACAAATGTCATAATACAGTTTTACATTGGGATAAATATCGTTGTATTGGTTAGTTTGGTTTAAACTGTTATCTTTGCTTCAAAATGCCTCGGAGATGGTTTTTCCCTTAATTTTACGTTTTTATCTCAAATCAGCATGAACAGGACATCTTACAGCTGTAGCCATGATGTGTCCCAATATTTTTGTCCATATAGTTTATAAACATCAATATTTCCTTAAAGTTTAATGGGAGATTTTTCTTCCCAAATGAGATGTGAAGTAAGTAGACGGTTAGTTGTGTATTAACTGAAATAGCTGAGTTATTAAGAAAAGAGTTAAGCCAAGCGATAACCTCTGACACCATCATGACCTCATATCCTTTTTTACAACAGTCAGAATTAATCACCGACATGTGGCACAAACTCACAGGAAGGCAGCTTCTGTCAGCGCTGCGGTGCATCCTCTCCATGTTCAGCATGGGTCTGAAGAGACGGATGTGGTTATCGGCTCCGCGGAACGCCTTCATGCCTTCGAACAGCTGGACACAAGGACACAGCACATGCAGGTTTCAGACGGTCATCGGCCAAGTTATTCATTTAGTCTTTTCCTCAATAAATTAATTTATTCAGAACATAAATACTGTATGTTTACTCTGTTTTAGTGAGTACCTACCACAGACAAAAGCAACAAATTACACTATCTAGTATAGTTTTTTGTAAGGATGCACCGATTCTGATTTTTAAAATGACATTTTGGTTGATACGTGATGCTGATATCAATGTTACTTTCCATGCCTTTATTTTATTTTTGTTGCTATTTATCCACTTTAACAAAGAAGTCTTCATTCTAAACATAAAAATAGCTAGTATTAGTATTTAAAGGGCTTTCTGTCCTTAATTGCGTTATTGTTGCATATAGATTCGCACAAACAAATGGCCAAAAAAATTAAATACATGACAGATAAATATCTGCCATTAGTGAAAGGACATCTTATATGACGATACTGGTATTAGATGACATATTTTATGTCTGGCCTACATATCAATGCATCCCTAGTGTTTTGTTTACTTCCATTGTTCAGTATTTTTTTAGGATCTTCTATACAAAGACAATACTAACTACAAAATTTAATACAAAGCATATGAGATTTTAACACAAGTAGCTTTTTTTCCTACTTGCATTATTAAAATATTCATCTTTAGTGTCATTTCCAGTTATTAAATATAGTCATTTCATTTGACTGGAGTCTTTATTGTTTTACGATGGTATATTTGCCCCTTCAGAATAACTACATACACATTATGGACTTATTCAATGTCAGAAACACAATAAAGTGCTCATGGCTGACCTCTATGGAGTAGTGCAGGGCCGAGCTGGCAGGATGGAGGGACAGGTTCTGGAAAGGCTTGATCTGAGGCGCCTCCCAGCCCTCCTTCTCAGACCAGGTTATGGTCAGCATGTGGTCAGAAAAGTGTTTGCCGAACACCAGCGTGGAGGGGTCGGGCTTGGCCTTGCATGCTGTGTTCCGTTCTATGGTAAGATCTGCTGCCTGAGACGGAGACGGCCAAACGAGACAGGGGGAGGAAAAAGAAGTGGACCAGACAAGAGCAGAGCGAGCAGCGAATACAATGATTGCTTGAATTATTATTATTAAGAAAGCATGCCTTAAAAATCACAATTAGTTCAGTTTTACACAGCCAGACAAGATGCTGAAATATATGGTCAATTAGACAAAATTATTTAATTTTAATTAAACTGAATTAAGTAAATACAACACACAAATGGTAAGGGAAAGAAAGAGAAAAGGACACTTAAACTTAAGATATATAAAATCTTGTTCAAGAAATTTCATCTCAAAATGATGTGAAAACATTGAGACCCACAGTGACATCAGACAAAAGAAGTTATGTCAATATTACCGTGTGAGTTAAATAAAAACATTTTCTTTAGTACCTTGAAGGAGCTTGCGAACCGTAATGACCCAAGGGAAAAGGGCAGGGCCTGAACAAGTCGCCCATGGAGTACCTACAAATGAAACATGACAAAGCACACATATATTTGTGTATATAGAGGCAGCTGTATTTATGTGCTGTTCTGTCATAAAGATTGTGATTTACTAGAAGAGTTGTCGCAGTACTGTGCAGGCTCTATTTTCAGTCGGGGTGACATGGCGAGAAATGTTTCCAACCGTGAGACTATACAGGCATCGCGTCCTACTGTTTGCATAGGTGACATGTGTGACGTGAAGCTATTCTTTTTTTGTCTCAGTATGTAGGTAGTAAACACACGGCTGCAAAATGTTGTATGGTAAATACATTGAGCACATATACAGGCTGCAAACAATAAGAGAAATGTAAGATGAGAGGGAGAGGCAATACAAGTTTACAATGCAAACATGTCATTTGTTCAATTAGACAACTTGTAATTTTGTCAAATTTAATTACAAAGCAAATTTGGAGAGAGTTGGATTGTGGGTGCAACATGTGGTAGGAAACAGCCATGAAGATATTTGGAAAAATGTACAAGATGCAAAACATGTCAAACTGGAAAAAGTTGTTTACCTTCTAACATGTTTGTGCAATTTGTTCAGGATTGCTTTTGAGTATAAATGAAGCTTATTTTATTATAATGTCAGGTCTTTTTTCCCCCTTTCGTCTCAGACTAGGATTAATTGATGGCTTGCTGAAACTTGTTTGGCATGGACTGTCTAATACCGATTCTACAGTCTGTGAACTCTACTGGCACACAACGGCATAAGTCACTTTGGAGGATGTATTTATATTTTCATGGGTCAAAACACAGTAATTTCCCGAACTTTAATAGACTCCAATTCCAACATTTATTTCAATATAAAGTAGCTCCTTGTTTTGGATAATCCCTTATGGTCCAACTAAAGCAAAAATGAATTTAAAAGTAAAAATGTGGGTCATTTAGCAACACTAATCTCTCAAATTATCTCTAAAATGTCCCGTCAGAGAGATTTTGAATACCGTGTTTTGACCCTCATGTGTATTTATCTTTGTATCTTATTTTACAGTTTTATTCCGAATTTATTTAACAGGTTGTATTCTCTTCATCTGTTTTGTACCGTATTTCTTTCAAGGTGGTTTTAATTATTTGCTTTTTGGATTGCAGCCTTTTTGTCAATCCTTGAATTACTTTTATTGTATTTTTTTGTTGTTTTGTTTTTGTTTGTTTGATGGATGCTATGACTCACAGACAGCAAACCTAGTTTACCTATGGGTACCAATAAAGTAATCTGAACCGGAATATTGGAAAGATGAGGACCATTCTAACAGAAGATTCTGCATCATTTAGTGTGTTCTGATGATGATGGAGAGTATAGTCTGACACATTAGTCCAAAATTTCCCTTAGGTGCTTGTTTGGTTTGAGATTTGGTGATTGCAAAGGCCATATAATACAAATTAATCAAAAAAACAAAACAACATACAAACTCTGAGCCCTTGTATCAAATGAATGGGAGCACCGTCCCTCCAGAAGAGACCACTTCCATGGGACTTTTCTTCTATTATGTGAGTTACATTCCAGGGCTGCTCAGTGACTCTGATGCAGGAGCTGGAGCCAATGCCTTTTCTTTTTTTTTTTTTCTTTGGCTGGATGATGCAAGTTCTTCCCTTATTGCACTCTAGATTTGAATGAGATCCCGTCCGACTAGTTTATAAATGTACATCCATTTCAATACGTGGATCACTGATACTGAATTAAACCATGTTTTAGACAGAATTCTGGTTGGTTTATTTGTGCCTAACATGGACCAGCAAATCCAATTCATCATAATATAGTCAGAAGATAAATAATATGAATTTAAGAAGTGATGTTTTTAGTTTAAGATCTGAAGAGGACACCTTAAGTCACAGCTGTCAAACATGTGGCCCGGGGGCCAAAGGGTCCAGTCCGGCCCTTTGGGATGAATTTGTGAAATGCAAAAATTCCACTAAAATATTAACAATCATTTTAGTTCAGGTTCCACATTCAGACTAATTCAATCTCAAATGGGTCAGATCAGTAAAATACTACCCAATAACTATAAATGCTCATAACTCCAATTTTTTCTCTTTGTAAATGTAAATATTTTCCTGTATTTACACTAAAACAAAGTATAATTTTGCAAAAAAAAAAATGTGAACAACCTGAAATGTCTCAAGAGAAGTAAGTGCAATTTTAACAATATTCCACCTGTTACTAAATATTTTGTGTTTTTGCAGACCTACTGTGATCTGTAAATTCTAATGTACATGTGGAAATGATCAACTGAAGCATAATAGTGTTAAAATTCCACTTATTTTTTCAGTTTGTTCATGTTATTCACATCTTTTGAAAGGATAGTTTGTAGATGTAAACATTTTCAGAATGTAATTTTACATTTTTCACTCTAAACATAGAGAAAAGTTTGGCATTGACCTTATTTATATATTATTATGTTATTATTTTACTGGTTTGGCCCACTCAGATCATATTTAGCTGAATGTGCAACTGAACTGAAATGAGTTTGACAGCCTTGATCTATGTGATCAGTAAATTAAAATCAGGAAAGTACATGATTTTCATTGAAAAAAAAAAAAAAAAAAAAAAACACAAAATACAGAACATAATATTACAATAAATGGTGATAAATCACTTAAAAAATGTTAAAAATCGTCGGCTTCCTGATAAAACTTGCTATGTGACTTTTGGCAAATTTTACAGGAGAAACAAAAAACTGTTTCTATAACAGGAAACTGAAATATGACGAAAAAATATCTGTTCCTTTAATGTTGGTACTGATGATGGAATGTAAACAACTTTCACAGGAGACTGATATTTGAAGCTATAATAGGGGAGATAGCAGGTTTTTATTCCCAACCAAATATGTCACTTGGCAGGTTTTATCAGGAAGCCGACAATATAGAGAAAAAATCTTTTATAACTGCCACAAAAGTCACACTGGGTCCTTACTGGGTAAAGATTAAGTGATGCCTGCTGTGAACCAAACTCCATTTAAAATCATTACAATTTTAGGAAGTTTGGCTTATTTTGCAAATAATATTAACCACAAGAAAACGACTGATGACAAATCCAACGTGGGCATGTATGGTCATGAACTCGGCATAGTAAACACCGCAATTAATTGATTACTTCTTTGTTAAAATTGAGACTTTTCTGGTACTTGTCGCACCAAACTGCGTAGCGATACAATGCTAGGTCATGTTAAAAATGCATTTAATTCAAACTGGGTTCGGATCGTGCAGATTGGATTAGTACGTAATTTATGTTCATGTTTTGTGTATTAATAGATAGCTTTTATTTCTGTTTCAGGCGGTGTTAATTGTCGCTGATGATTAAAATGACTTGTTTCTAGCTTTATTTTTTTTAATGTCCTCTGCATTGTTTTTTTCCCCCTCGGTGCTGGCGGGAATCGCACATGGATCTATTTAAAGGACGTGTTTATCTAAATTGGTCATTATCAATGGACTTATCAGGCTTTAAAAGGGAGTCATTTACCCAGACAGACATGGTAAACAGATTAGAACACCCAGACACTGGTCAGTGAACTCACCGATCTGAGGGCTGCCATCTCCGCGACGACGTAACGCTGATTGGAGAGTTATGTGTTCGACTGGAAACAAATACTGAGCTCAAAGTCAACTTGAGTTCCGCTTTGAAACACGAAACCCTGCTCAGCTGAGGAGAACCGACAAAAGTCCCAGACATTAAACACCCCCTTCAGATTCAGTCTCCTAACACCTGACACTCACATTTATATAAAAACAAGACTGGGGGAAAAAAAAAAAAAAATTATAGGATAATATTTGTAAAAAAAAAATATTTACGACACAAAACACATAAATATCACCACAGCGTGCATTTAATTATACAAATATCCTGTTTTAATGACTACATTTATTATTCAGCAACGTCTCATTCAAGGACGTTCTACGTAGGCGTGACAGAAACGTAACGTGTGATTGGTCAACAGCATTTGGCACAAAACGGGAGGTTACTACAGGTCACGGAAGTTGATGCTGATTGGACGATCAGTGGGGAGGGGCACAGGTCGTGTTACAGATCTACCTTAAATACCAATGGGTAATTAATGGTGCATAAATCATAAAAGTAAGAACACATATTTAGTATATATTTGTATCACGCTTATTAATGTGTTAAACTGTCTCATTCCAACACAGGGAGACACTTAGGATGAGATCTGACTCTTGACTCCATAGTTGAGTTCGGCTCCTCCGCTCAGCAGCAGATCTATCCCAGTGCAGAAGGTTGCATCTGCAGCCAAATATAAAGCAGCCAGTCCGCACTCCGCCTCAGTCCCCATACGACCCGTCAGCTGTATAAGAGAGGGAAAATATGTCACTACCCATTTCTGCTGAGTTTCCACATGCATGAATTTGTGGTTGTACTGTGTTTACTGCCACGTATTTGTGTGCGTCCTGCCCCTGCAGCTGTCTGTACAGTTGCTGCTGCACTATTATTACATCATAAAAGCTCAGAGTGAATAAGCATTTCAGAATCAGTTCCAGAGACGCTCTTTTCCTCACTTCCAGGAGATGACAGATTCCACGAAGTTTTCAGTTCCTGGTAAATGACTCCAGATGCATATGTTTTAGGCCCATTTAGGAACATCAGAAAACATATGTGTGACCTGCACTGACCTGTTAATGCTCTGACAACATTTTACAGAAGCTGCTGAAGATACAATCAAGGTTCTAATACTTTTAGATTTTTCATTATAGTTTACTTTTATTTAGTTTTGATTTTTTTTTTTTTTTTTTTAACTAATTCAGTTATTTTTAATTCGTTTTTCGAGCAGGTTTGCTACTTTTCATTAGTTTTTGTTTTGTCTAAATGCTTAGTTTTAGTTTAGTTTTAGTTCAGTGCTCTCTTTTCTCCTCTTCTCTGTCGTCATATTCAAATAAATCCCAGACAGGACTCTGCTGCTTTCTCCCAACTTTAATCTCCATGTTTCCAGGTAGAGTGGGGACCAGAAGACGACTGGAAACCACAAGTGAACACAAGTGACGGACCCTTAAATATCATATGGTGCTGCTAGATAAACTTGCTTGAGGGAAATAAATCGATTTTGTATCAATCCGACATTGACAAAGACGAAAATGAAGGGAATTTTATCCATAATTTTTATCCGTTTTAGTTAGTTTTGTAAACACACAATACAGTTTCAGTTGGTTATCTTTTTTTTTTTTTCTTTCAATTATAGTTTTTATTTATTTCAGTTAATGAAAATGTTTTTTCAATTCTAGTTTTCGTTATTTTGTTACTTTTCCTTAACGAAAATAACCTTGGATACAGTGTATGGAATTATTGCACAAATTACTTCAGGAATGGAAAAGAATTGACCACATTCACTAAAATATTGCATTGAACTACAGTTTTTCTCTTGCTTTACATCTGAGAGGAAAATACTGCACTTTTTTTGCATTCATTAGGAGTAAATTTAGTTACAAGTTACTTTGCAGATTCACTTGTCAGTTTCTCTTGGAGATGTCTAAGCAGGTGAAGAAATCTTTCCATTCTCTGTTCAGTTCGGTTTTCTGACTGCGACGGTGTCGTGGTTGAAGCGTAGTAACGCATGCAGTCACATGATCAGATCAATCAAGATACGCCCTCTCAGGTATTATATTCTGCATTTTATCTGGACTTGACTTTTATTAGGAAAAGTGTGTGGTGTTTTAATTATAATGAAATATATATTATATGATATTACTTATTATTAGGGCTGTGTATTGGCAAGACTCTGGCGATATGATATAAACCACAATACTAGGATCACGATATGATATATCACGCTATAACATGATACTGTTAAAAAGGCAATTTTTTGTTCATTTCTGTCTTTAAAATGATTATTTCCTTGAAGAATTGAATTACAGCAGAAATCTGCACAAATACTAAACACATTTTTATTTGATCACAACAGGATCTAATGTTCTATCACAAAATGTTCCTGTGTTCAAACTGAAATTCTGTTTTACAGACATTCCAGTTTCAGATCCTGTTCAAATGTTCAGATTCTATTAGTTCACAACTAACATCAGAACAGAATTTGAGTTCAATCCCGACAAAGGAACTACCATCTGCCTCTCAGACAGTCAAAAGTGCTTTTAGGATGATTCAAGTAACCATTATTTAATAAAACAGTGTTAAATAATAATAAGTAAGATATGAACAATAAAGAAAAACAAAAAACAAAAATGAACCTCCACAATATCTGCATTTGAATAAATACCTAAAAATATCGATACAGTACTTTTTAATATCGATACAGTATCGTGAAATGAAATATCATGATATATTGCAGAACCGATATTTTCTTACACTCCTATTTATTATATAATATTTTTTAGTAATTTTATTTTTTATCAGTTACTAGAAATTCCAGGTGACCCCACATGGTGTCATGACTCTAAAGCTGAAAAACTCTGATGTAAACTTATGAGCCCAGCTGTACTTCTTCTATTTATTCCTCTTTTTTAGGCTGAATTTCAAGCTGAAACTTTTCCACGTACAGGTTTTGCTCTTTATTGCATCACACTGTTTACTTCCAAGAGTCTCTGAACAGAAAGCAGTCATTTCCATGACAAAAGCTAAAGTGTTGCAGAAACCCAACAGATAAATTACTAAGTGAGTCGGTTTGGGTCATTAACGCCACAATGCCGTGGAAAACTTCAGGCTCACTCACACTGCTTTGAAAACTGACCTTTACAGGGATTTCACTGGTTTACTGGGATTTTCCTGGTTTTCTGAACTAGTTGCTGCAGTTTCCTCAGTGGAAACCCAAAATTTCTCTGCAGATGAGAAAGTGAGCAACAGGAAGCAGCTTCGTTTCATGAATGACATGGATTTTATTCCTGATGCTATTGTGGTGCAGTCATGCATTTTCTTATTTCACTGCTGCAGTGTTTAATGCAGCTGAAAAATCACATTCTTTTCATTCCAGTGTCTGGGAATAGTGAACTAGTGACCTACTGTAATTGAACTAGTTGGTCAATTATATTTTGTTGTGGGTTGCTTTTAATATAACCATGTTTATTGTTCTATGATGCTTTAAGACTTTTTGACATTTTTGTGTAATCAAATACTCAAGCACAAATAAGTTTGACCCAGAAAAGGAAATTTAACCAATTTATGAACCACCTGTATATATCAAGTACTAATTATTTCCATTTGAGCAGCTGTCTAATTGATGGACAAAAGCACAAATAATGATCCTCATATTTTGCAAGAAAAAAACCCATTTTATTCATTTACATTGATTTATGTGTGACCTGTGAATAAGTTTTCATTTTTTTGCAATAAACTCTAACTAAATTTGATTTTTTTTACCTGGCATGTGACTTTTTACATCACTGGTATCAAACATGTGGCCCGGGGGCCAAAACCAGTTTGCCAAAGGTTCCAATCTGGCCAGCGAGATGAATTGGCAAAGTGTAAGTTAGGGCATCGAACTCAAAAATAATATCGTAATGACCTATAAATAATGACAACACCATTTTTTTTCTCTTTGTTTTAGTGCAAAAAAACATTAAATTATGAAAATATTTACATTAACAAACTGTCCTTTAACAGTAAAATGTGAATAACCTGAACACATATGAACAACCTGAAATGTCTAAAGAAAATTAAGTGTAATTTTAACAATATTCTGCTTGTTACTAAATGTTTTGTGTCTTTGTAGATCTGATCTGTAATGCACATGTAGCCTATAAATGATAAGTCGAGGCATAATATTGATAAAATTGTACTTGTATTTCTTAACAAATTTAAATTTTTTCAGCTTATTCACATCCTTTTTGTTTGGATAGTTTGTAAATATAGATATTGGTATAATTGAATGTTATTTTTTGCACCAAAACAATTTGCAGTTGTCATTATTTATTGGCTGTCATGTTATTATTTTACTGGTCCGGCCCACTGCAGATTAAATTGGTCTGAATGTGGAAGAAAATGAGTTTGACACCCCTGTTTTGCATCATATCTTGTTGTACTTTCATATTACATTACATGTATATTGTCAGTTTGATGATGACTTCAGTTGACTACATTTTACTCTAGATTCAACTTCTCTTGCAAGCAACATGTTCTTTCATAGTAACTTCTCACTTCTCATTTACACTGTTTTTTAACCCTTTCATGCATAGTGGTCACTATAGTGGACAGATATTCTCCAGATGTTCTCTTGTACATTCATGGGTTTAGTTGTTTTAGTTCCATGTCCTCCTGAGACCCAGCAATGATTTTTATCCTCTGTAGGAGACTAAAGTTTGACAGTTTTAATTAAAAAAAAAATGCTGTTCATTGCAAAGGACATTCCATTAAAAAATAAATAAATGAAAAGAATTTTTAAAATGTATCTGAAAAAACTTGCATTTTGCAGTTTCCAATCAAGATGACTGTTTAATGTAGAAAAAGCTAAAGATTTTCCCTTTACTGGATCTCAGGAGGATATCAACCAACACAGTGGACGCTCATGCATCATCTACACTGACATTTAGACCATGACTGTAACTTTGCTGTCCTTGATAAACCTGGTCTGCACTAACATGTTTGAGTCTAAATCAACAGCTAATTTTCTCAAACAATTTTTTTTTTTTTTAATGTATTATCTCCATGAAATGAGTAAAAACTAGTATTACAGTATGATAAAATGTGAGAAAACATCAGATTAACTGCATTAATGTTTTTATTTCATAGTTTTCACACAGTCTATCACTTTATGATGATGGGTTTTAAATATATGTTTCTTTGCTTCAAAAATTTAACGCATGGTGTCCAGCTGAGTGGACATTTTTCTAACTTCATGAAAAAAAAAAAAAAAAAGTATATATATATATATATATATATATATATATATATATATATTTATATATATATATATATATAAATCAATCACATTGTTTTTTTCATGCCTAAAGAGGAATAAAAACACTCTGGAAAAAAATCTTGATTAAGGTTGTCATAATTCATGCATGAAAGGGTTAATATATTTTATAGATATAAACTAGTTAGATTACACACAGCTCTTAAATTACACTACAGACAAAGGCATCTCCTGCCAAACATTCAATAAAACATTTACTGTCCCATGTTGGAATATGTTAAAGTACACATTCTGTGTCACTGGGCCTTCCCAAACCTCCTCCATCCTCCACCCTTCCCTCATTTTTCTGTTCCTGTGAATGAACGTTCCGCTGTGACAACTTGCCTGATAATTTTCTCCCATTTTTATGGCTGCAGCAGCATCTGGGGTCTGAGCTGCTAATTCCTCCCACAGAGGTGTCAGCACATTACCTGGAGAAATGCTGCAACAAACAGCAGACATCATTATTACACACTTTTCATTTTATAAACAGTTAAGTGCTCATTTTATATGGAGTTAAGTTCTGCTTTGTACATTAAACATCAGGGTTCTGTATCTTTTAATGTCTCAGAACCTAGGACTTGGACTAATGACTACACTAGTACATCTTTAAACACCTGTGAACTCTTTAAAAGTTTCTCGTTTTTGCGTTTTCTTGATTATTATTATTATCATTAATATCCCGCTCTATTCAAAACTTTACTGAGCTTTAATACTTGAGTGAGCGTTCACGTGAGCTGATGTCTGTGCAAAGTTTAACACGGTTTTTCATGAAAATTCTGGATTTTATTATACTTAAACTACAGGACCATTATAGAAACCTGAGGTCATCAGTGCTCAAACACTGAAGACAGACTTTAACAGAATTCAATTCAATCACAATATTTGTCCCCTGGGTCAATTTAAGGCACATAGAGCAGTACAGAAAGCAAGAAACCACAAAAATCTGTACATTAAGACAATTTGGTTGACATGAAACGGGCCAAGATCAGTGCAAATGTAACTGTAGGTGTTGTAATGGTTATGGAACTGACCTGTTAGTGCAAAACAACTGCAAGTGGTGAAGGTGGAATAAATAATATATCAAATAAATAAATATACAGGGTGTCCCATAAGTCTCCATACATAGGAGACATAATACATTCCATACATATGGTTCTAACATGTATTTCTTTATATTTCTTCTTTATAGTTCTTCAGCAGTGGAGGACACGCATTGAAATGTGTTCCCGACAAAATGGCAGTCATATAGAGCATATTATATAAACAAAAATGGTTTATGTCAAGAAACGTTTATTTTTCCTATGTATGGAGACTTATGGGACACCCTGTATATACATAAATAATAAAAATTGGAATAGAAAAATAACTGTGCATATCATCCTCAGACCCAGCAATGTATTTCTGTCCTCTGTAGGGGACAAAAGTTTGACAGTTTTGCTTAAAAAATGATGTCCATTGCAAAGGACATTCCATTAAAAACAAACAAACAAACAAACAATAATAATAAGACTGTCAATGCAGACGGCCATCTTCCAGGAGTCTGGCTCTGCTCCAGGTTTCTGCGGTTAAAGGTACTTTTTCCTTCCACTGCCTCCACTCACTAGTGTTTGCTCCTAGAGGATTCTGTTGGTTTCTGTAAATTGGCTTCAGTCTGGTTTGGACCGACTCTATATGTAAAGTGTCATGAGAGAACTTTTGTTGTGATCTGGCGCTATATAAATAAAATTTGACTAATTGATTGATTTGATTGGTTTTCCCCTGTAAGTCACTTTGGAAAAAAGCGCCTGCCAAATGCATAACTGTAAATGTAAATGTAAAATTTTAAGGATGTATCTGAAAGAAACTGTTGCATTCTGCAGTTTCCAATCAAGACAATTGCTTAATATAAAAAAGCCCAAACTTTCACTTTCCTGGATCTCAGGAGGATACATGACTACATTAAAACTTGCAAATGGTCGACATGATCAAAGTGAATATTATTGTGCAGTGTGCAAACACCTGTATATAGCAGCAACATTAGAATCATTATCACAGCAGGAGCAAGAGAAATGAACAATATTTAACCCAGAGGAGATGTTTTAATATTTGGAAAAACCAATTAGAATAATGCTATTTAACATAGTATTTCTTTTTATATTTTTAAGATGACTGAAGGGGAGTTTGTTTGTCATTATACCATGAAAACGCCAAAAAAATCTTCATTCATTGTGGAAATAACAGATTTCTGACTTGACAATTCTATAAACTCTTCTGATAATATTAATTAAGTGAAATAATGAATATTTTTCACTTACTACAATATAATATTATATTATAAAAATAAGTTTTCTTCCAAAAGCCATCCACTCTCTAAACCACCAACATACACCATAGTCACCAGCACACTAAAATCCAAGCCAGGGGACTTTTATACAGATGCACTTTTTTTTTTAAATATAGTTGCACTTTTATATAGAATTATTTTAATACTGATGTGTTTGGTGTGTTTGTTGAATGTATTTATGAGTGGGAGGAGTGTAGTTTGAATGTTATTAGTGTTTTTTTATGTGGGGGGCATGTGCAGTTTCGTTGTATTCATTATGCAATGACGATAAAGCTTCTATTCTATTCTAAAGCAGAGAGAAAACACAAGTGGTTTATTTACCAATTCACTCTCACATTGTAGCGACTCTCATCCACAGCCATCGCCTTTGTCATGGAAATGATCGCCCCCTTGTGGGAAAATATGACATTACAGGAACCTGCTTTTCCTCAGCTAATATTTAAGGAATAATGAACACAAAGGGAAAGGAAGACTGACTCACCTTGGTGGCGACATAAGGTGCAGCATCCTTCTGACCGATGGTGCCCACCAGACTGGAGACGTTAATGATGTTCCCCTGGCGCTGTCGAAGGTACGGTAATGCAAACTGCAGACACAGACAGGGGGTTAGGACGATTAATGTACATATGCATGTATATTTGGTTGTTTATGGGTTGTTTTATTTAATACATCTTATTTCTTACTGCTATACACTTCACAAACAGATAAAAAAAAAACGTACTTTTGAAGCCAAGAAGTAGCTGATGAGGTTCAGGTTCAGCAGATCTCTGAACTCTTTTGCTGTGGTGTCATCAGTAGGTTTATGAGGAGGATCTGAAGAGGAAGACGCAAAAGGGGCAAAAAAAAGAAGCCTACTTATGACTTTAGCATATTTTTAATGCTGTTTGGATTTCCTCTGAGTTCTAAGGTTTCCCCAACTATGTAAAAAAAAGTATGCTAGGTTAATTCTCCTGTTAGTGCCCTAGACTGAGACCCCATCATGGATCTGGAGGTGAACCCTGGACGCCCTCAGTGACAGCTCACTGCTCCTAGGATGAGTAAACTGCAAAAGTCAACTTTACATCTGTCTTGTTTTTCCAATGCTGTTTTACACGGTTTGTCAGACAACTTATAATCCCTTCTGTAATGCTTAATACCTCTCTTGGGTAAGTGGAAAATACATTTATGTTGTATCATAATCAACAAAGTGCAATAATGGAAATAAACCACGAAATAACCAAGATCAAAATCAGCAATGTGTAATAACCAGTAATGTGTGATTAATGGAAAACACCAAAGTGCAATAATCATAATCAACAGAATGGGACAACTTGACAGAATGGGAGAGGGGCGGGGGGGTGTGTCTTTTTTTACTGATTTACTATTAAAACATTTTTTCATTGTGTATTTCATTTTTTTTTACTCAAGAAGTATTGTCTTTTACAAGCACATCAGAATTTTGTGTATGCACTGTGTATACAGTGTCAATAAAAGAAATCTTGAATCTTATATGTTGCTCAGCCTTAAAGATCTACACAGTAAATGCTACACAATATTACAGCAGTAAAATGAAAACAAAACAACACATCATATAAAGGAGCCCGGCTGCTGACGAGGACCAGAAAAAGTGAACATATTCCACCAGCGCTCAGGTCTGTGCACTGGCTCCCTGTGAGCTTCAGGATCCATTTTAAAGTGCTTTTACTGGTTTTTAAAACTCTTGATGGTCTTAGCCCTATTTATTTATCTGAGGTCTCAGACCCTCAGGCCCTCAGGTCCTGATCTTTTAACCGTTTCTAGAGTTCACACTAAAACTCATGGTGAGGCCTCATTCAGCTTTTACGGCCCCAAACTATGGAACTGTCTACCTGAGGACCTGAGGTCCACTGTGAGTGTTCATAGTTTTAAAAATAAACTCAAAACCTATCTTTTCAGTTTAGCTTTTAATTACACTCTTACTTTTTAACATTGCATTACTCTGTTGCTTTTATTTTATTTCTATTTGGAACTGCGGGACAATGGGGGATTTGATGTAAAGCACTTTGTGCTTCATGCAACATGCTTGAAAAGTGCTAAACAAATAAAGTTTGATTGACTGATTGATTGATTGATAAACTACTCAGTGCAAGGCCACGGTACAGTGTGACTTACGCCATCCTGCATTGTTAACCAGACAGTCTATGTGTCCATAATGCTCCACTGTCACTGCAACCAACCTCTGAGAAGAAGAACCAGACCAGAGAAACCAGTTAGAGCTCAAACACAAACCATTTCAACAAACTGAGCAAACACAGGAACAGAAAAACTAACAGTTTGTAAGATTCAGATGAGCCGTTGGATAATGTGTACGGAGTCAAACAAGGAAACATCACTATTTGATACAGACAAGTTCATACTGTGGTATGTATGTATTTTATATGTCTAACTACAGTTTGACTGCTTTAATAATATCCAATATGTTTCTGTTTCTTCTTTATGTTATCTTGATTGTCGATGTAGCTGCAGAAACAAAAATCATTTTCAATAAGAATGAGTAAAAAAAGCTATAAAAAGACACAGACTGGTACTTTCTAATGTTATGATGGGGCATGTTTGGATGTTCTGTCTGTTATCTGAATGTGAATATCCTGTTCTCAAACCGGGTCTCGGTCTTGAGGTGAAGTCAGCAAATCAACAAGACCCAACATGTGCCACAGGTCTTATGATCAGGACTAGACTCTGCCCAGTTCACAATCAAAGCATAAATCCATACAGAGTCGAACCAGTGCCAGTACATGACTTCACCTTGATGTCCTCCTCCTCAGACATGTCACATGAGACGAACTTGCAGGAACCTGGACCTGCTTTGTTCAGCTCTGCCTCCAGAGCCTCACCTGCTGCAGCTGTAACACGTGTGAGTTAATGGAGAGAAATAAATGCACATTACAGAACATCCTGCACCAGTGGTTCCAACCTTTTATGGCTCGTGACTCCATTATAACATCACAAATTTCTGATGACCCCTGACATTCAAAATGGAGACTTTTTTTTTTTTTTTTGCTAAAATTTATTTGTTTTTGATAATGTAATAGTTTTCTATACTGTGTTACAAATAAACATTAATTTTAGAGGACATTTAGTCTATATAATGTATATTGTTATATTGTTATGGACAGAGGCAGTAAATCCAGGTGTAGATTACTGCACAAAGGGAGAATTGGATTCTCCTTGGTCAGGTTATGTACACTGGAAAAAATGCCCCTCTAAAAACAAGTTAAAAAAAAAAAAGATTTAATACAAGATATTTTAGCCTGAATAAAGCAAAAATAAAAAAATAAAAATCTGCCAATTGAACAAATGAAAATTATCTTGAAATTTGCATTTGAGAATTTTTTTTTTTTTTTGCTTAATTCAAGACTTTTTTTGTTCAGTTCAACTTTTTTTTTTTTTTTTGCTTAATTCAAGCAAAAAATCTACCAGTGGAACAAGTGAAAATTATCTTGGTAAGATTTCATGAAATCAGATTTTCCAGATCTATTGTCTATAAATCAGTTCTTATATCTCACTGAAAAGTTCCTCTTTAGGTGATTCTGTTTTATTTTAAGTGTGATGAAATATTTGGACTAAAAATGAGAAAAATACACTTGGTAAGATTTAGATTTTTTTCCAGTGTACAGTCAGTCCAGCTTGGATCTCCAAGGCTGTCGATTAATACTGAACAAACAAAAACTGAAACTATGAATTATGAAAGAGCTGCAGCATCTCAAACTGACCACAATGAACATTTGGCACAGAAACAGAACCACAGTGCTGCAGTTTCAGTTTGTCATGTCTGTTATGGATTGGGACTGTCTCTGTCAACTCAATATATATATTTTTATGAGTAAGGTTTTTTTTTTTTTTTTTAATCAATTACTAGAAATTCCAGGCGACCCCACGGTTGAAAAACACTGTCCTACTCTGAAACTTCTTAAGTTTTCGTTTTTGCAAATACATAATGTGTAGATTTTTTTATACTTTAATTCATTAATTCAAAAGTAAATCTGCTCAAACCTTTTTATTATTATTATTATTATTTTTAAATCTCAAATCTGCACACTCATAATACTGACAAAACCTACCTCCTCTTGCACAAAACACCACTTTGGCACCATTCTCCACTAGAACAAAGATGCAAAAAAACATTTAGTGCGTCACTTCCGGGTATAAACACACAAACACATCAGCAGGAAAAGATCAATAATCACCATACCAAATACTCTGACAATCCCTCTGCCAATTCCCTTGGATCCTCCAGTGACAATAACAACTTTGTTTAGGTACCGGAGGGACATTTTGGGTTGTGGTCACAACAATAACAGATGCGGTCCTCAAACGCCGCAAAGGCTGAGCTGCGTCAAAGTGCGGAAGGAGAGCGACGGTTCCATGTGACTGTCACACTGGTTTCCACGTCAGGTTTTCACTGCAGACCTGTTTCTCTTCTGGTTTCGCCTCTTGTTCACGCCATCAGTGTTTGTGTGTGAAGTTCAAAGTTCCACAGAATCATGGGGTTTGCTTTGATGCATTCGAGTGCTACCGGAATAGTGGGAAATCATACAATTTTTACTCAAAAGTCCTTACATGCTCCAGATACATGGAAAAATATCACATCACAGAATAACAGTTGTTTTTTCTTCTTCTGCTGCAGCTCTATACGTATAGGATGTTCCAAAAGACAAAGATAGCAATAAAATAATCATCAAATAGTCAGGAGATAAAATAAGTGAGTTCAGCATGTGCAAGTAAAGATGACAAACATATAAACAAATAAATAAATACATTTCCTTTATCTGATTGATTGATTGATTGATTGATGTATTTATTTCAAATATGAATGTCAAACAGAAGAAAATAAATAAACAAAGCACTTAAACTTAAGACATATAATACATATTCGAAAAGGAGTGAGAAGTACAACTTATATTCTTATATAAGTACTTACATATATATATATATATATATATATATATATATATATATATATATATATATATATATATATATATAGATACATACAACAATATATCTTAAACCGCACCTGTCCAAATCTGTATATATTCAAATCCGTATTTATTTATGTATTTTTTATATTTATAACCATTGCACTACATTCATAACAAACCATATTTGCACTCTCCTTTTAAACACACACACAAAAAAATTTAAAACAATTAAAAAAAAAAAAAATAAATAAATAAATACATAAATAAAAATAAAAATAAAATAAACACTTTTTTACTCAAATTAATGACTGTTTTTGTTTTATGTGTATGTTTATGTGTATATTTTTGCTGCTGACAACACTGTGAATTTCCCCATTGTGGGATCAATAAAGGAATATCTTATCTTATCTTATCTTATCTTATCTTATCTTATCTTATCTTATCTTATCTTATCTTATCTTATCTTATCTTATAAACTCCACCCCTTCTCCTTATATAATTAATAACAATAACAACCTTCCTCTTCAAAGCAGATCTATACACTATGCCATAATATGACTGATACTTACTAGTAAATAATTAGGTTTCTGGCTTTATATTATTATGAACAAATATAATATGATTTACATGAACACATAATACAATAACACATATATGTAAATACATATTCATACACAGATCTATACACACACATACACACCTATACATACATTTACACACACTTACCACATACTTGTACAACACCCAGTGATCCCCCTCCCCTCCCTCATCCCTGTACCTCTGAAAAATTGTGTCTTTGTTCGTCTTTTTAAATTCTTTCCTGCTTGGTTGTTGCTTTAACTCTATATTAAATCTGTTCCACAGTCTCACCCCACTGACAGAAACACACAAACCCTTCCTAGTCGTGCGTATTAAGGGAATTTTAAAGTTAATTTTCCCCCTTAAATCATAACCCCCCCTCATGAATACTGAATAATTTCTGTATATTTTTTGATAAAAGATTAATTTTCGCTTTGTACATTATTTGAGCTGTTTGATCGTCCACAATGTCTGTGAACTGGAGTAATTTGGACTGTAAGAATAATGAGTTTGTGTGTTCCTGGTAGCCAGCGTTATGAATGATCCGTATTGCTCTTTTCTGAATAATAGCTCGTGGCTGTAGTCAGGTCTTGTAGTTGTTACCCCAGAGCTCAGCACAGTCCTGTAAATACAGTGAGACTAGGGAACAGTATAGTATCTCATCCAATGAGGTACATTTACATGTGAGATAACAGTAAAAATGAACATTTTTCTTTAGCAAAGAAATAAAAAAACTCTCAAATAAAAATACTGGCATTCTGTGTATTTTCCTACAGAAAAAAAATAATGTAGTTTTCGTCAATATTACAAAGAAAACAGCTTTTTAGTCACATATTGATACTAATTGTAAACTGTCACAACTTTCATTTGTCGTGACATGTTAAAACAACATTATTGTAGGTTGACTTGTGTCATTCCTGACACAAAGGATTTCAGTGTAATGGTTTGTTGTAATCCATCATCTTCATATGCTCAGTTGTCAGTGGCGTTCAGGTCTAGTTTTTCATTCATTTTCATTTGTTTGTTTATTTCGAGCATTTACAGAATACATGCAAATTAAAAAAAAAAAAAAAAATCATTCATCTATACTCGAAAAGGGGTGGGAAGAAGAAAAATTTATTTAATCCCACCCCCATTCTCATCATCACATAACTGAACATAAGAACATTTTAAATCCTCACTCCTGTCCTTTGACTTCAAACCAGAACAATGAACAAAATAGAACAAAATAGACCTGAACCAAATTAGAATAAACTCATTCGACAGTATTTACATTGCATAAGCAAAATGTGTGTAAAAAAAAAATAGAAACCAAGTCCATTCCTGGTGGTGTTACCATGGTAACAGTTAACCGTCAACTTACATGATAACACTGGCCAACAACAAATTTATTGTTTAAGTTTTTTGAGCTGATTTAGGATAATTCTGGTGTGCTGAATCCAAAAATCACATTAATTTTGCTCAGTCAGGTCAACTTTCTGAACTATGCTACATATTGGCTTTTTAACATTTTTGCTTACATTTATGGGCATTTTCACATCATATGATACAAAATTCTTTCATATTTCTTGCAATAAACAAGTTCTGAAGATTTTACTCTTGCCAATTTATGATTAATGTTTTTTTTTAATATTACAGGTGAATGAAATGGCTTCGACTAGAAGATCTTGCAAAAATAAGCCTGACGTATTCTGCTCCATCTGCGCTGAATACACCATTGTACCTAACAGGAATCCTGTTAGAAAAGGATTTTTTTTCTCTTAAAACCTATTTTGGGTGAGAACTATATAAAAAACTAGAAGCACTCAGAGAGCGCAGACCTCCGCCAAGGCTGATCAGTGCCCCCCCCCCCCCCGTGGGCCCCCCCACCCCCGATCACCACCAAAATTTAATCATTTCTTCCTTATCCCATTTCCAACAAACCCTGAAAATTTCATCCAAATCTGTCCATAACTTTTTGAGTTATGTTGCACACTAACGGACAGACAAACAAACAAACAAACAAACAAACAAACAAACCCTGGCAAAAACATAACCTCCTTGGCGGAGGTAATGATAAAGTCAGCTGATAAAGTCACAAAAATGTAATCAATTTTGTGAGAAGATCAAATTTTTCCAAATCAAATTAGCAAAAAAACCTGACCTGACTGAAAAAAACAGATGTCATTTTTGGATTTAGCGGTGCAAAATGGTCCTAATTCAGTTGAAAAAACCTAGACAACTTGCAAAAAACATTTTTTTGTAACCCAGTGTAATAATTACAGACCAACAATGGCAAGAAAAACCCCCCAAAAAACTCCAATAGCACTAATGGTAGAGAACAGCACATCCCAGCGATGGTCAGAACAACAGCAGAAGGTAAAGGACAAACAGACCAACTAGACGAGGAACAACAAACACTCATGAACATTTAAGACAGAGCATTTATGGAACATCAGTTTTCAGACCCTCCATCTGTATACTGGGACCAGACCATATTTTTGTAGAACAGTTTAAACGGGTGCATATTTCGGCTTTTGTTTGTGTTGGACGTCCAGACTGTTCCACAGTTTCTCTCCACACACAGACACACAAAAGCCAAAAGTCTCTGAAATTTAAGTGAAAAAAATGAAGTTTACGTGGAGCTCATGAAGGCAACACATGCAAATGTTTGTGTTGTTAAAGCCTGTCCTGGTACTTGTAGTTTAATTGCACACACACACACATACACACACACACACACACACACACACGCCCAAGTGTAGACTTCATGGTGTGTCTAAAATAACCACAAATATGTAGATTTATATTTAACATAAACGAAGCCTGTCCTGACTTGGCCTTTTTTATATTTGTGTCTAATAATGCACAAGTCATATATCTCTTTTTAAAATAGATGATGACAACAAAGTTATTAAAGTAGTTAGGGCAGTGGTTTCCAACCTTTTTTGGTTCCTGACCCCATTTTAACATCACAAATTTCTGGCGACCCCAGACATTCAAGACAGATACTTTTTTTTTTGGCTAAAATTAATTTGTTTTTGATCATGTAATAGTTTGCTATACTATGTTACAAATAAAGGTGAATTTTAGAGGACATTTAGTCTATATAATGTATATTATTATGGTCGGAGGCAGTAAATCCAGGTGCAGATTACTGCACAAAGGGAGAATTTTATTTTCCAAGTAATCACATGATCTTTTGTCATAGTTTAGTTACATGGGATTCAGCAAATACCTTATACCAGGGAGGTCAAACTCATTTTGGATTAGGGGCCACATTCAGCCCAATTTGATCTCAAGTGGGCCGGACTAGTAAAGTAATAACATAATTCCCTATAAATAATGACAACTCCTTTTTTTTTTTTTTTAATTTAATTTTAACTTTAATTTTTTTTATTTTTCTATTTTTTTTAAATTTAATTTAATTTATTATTATTAATTTATTATTATGTATTAAAAAAGAAGAAAAAAAGAAGAAAAATAAATAAATAAATAAATAAATAAATAAATAATGACAACTCCTTTTTTTATTTTTTATTTTTTTTTATTTTTTTTTAAATTTAATTTATTTTTTATTATTATCTTATTATTATGTATTAAAAAAGAGGGAAAAAAAGAAAAAAGAAAAAAGAAAAAATAAATAATGACAACTTTTCTTATTTTTTATTTTTTTATTTTTATTTTTATTATTTTTTTTATTTAATTTTTTAAAAATTCTTATTTTATTGTTATGTATTAAAAAGAGGAAAAAAAGAAGAGAAAAAGAAAAAATAGAAGAATAAATAAATAAATAAATAATGACAACTCCAAATTTTTGTCATTGTTTTAGTGTAAAAAATAAAAATATTTACATTCACAAAATTTCCAAACAAAAAAAGATGTGAATAACCTGAAAAAACTGAAATTTCTCAAGAAAAATAAGTGCAATTTGAACAATATTATGCCTCACATCATCATTTATACATGTGCATTATGGATCGGATTTACAAAAAGCACAAAACATTTAGTAAGAGGCAGAATATTGTTAAAATTGCACTTAATTTTCTTTATTTGCTCAGGTTATTCACATTTTATTGTTAAAGGATAGTTTGTATATGTAAGTATTTTCACAATTTAATGTTATTTTTTGCACTAAAACAAAGAGAAACATTTGGAGTTGTCATTATTTATAGGCGTAATGTAATATTTTTTTCACATTAAACCAAGAAGACCATTTGTAAGTTAGGTGTCATTATGTATAGGTTATTATACTGTTATTTAGAGCACAGGTGTCAAACATGCATCCCAGGGGCCAAATGTGGCCCACCAAAGGCTCCAGTTCGGACCCTGGGATGTTTTTGCCAAGTGCAAAAATTCCACAGTCTTGAATTGAATTAAGCAAAAGAAATTAGCTTGAATGAAGGAAAAAATCTTGAATTAAGGCAAAAAAAAACAACCTTCAATTAAGTAAAAAAAAAAAACTTCAATTAAGCCAAAAAAAAATCTCAACTTTAGCAAAAAATCTTGAATTAAGGAAAAAAAAAAGAAATATTCAATTGAGTTTAAAAAAAATCTTGAATTAAGCCCAAAAAAAAAATCTTCAATTAAGTAAAAAAAAAATCTTCAATTAAGCCAAAAAAAAATCTAGAATTAACAGTTTACATTTTTTTTGTTTTAGTGCAAAAAATAACATTAAATTATGAAAATATTTACATTTACAAACTATCCTGTAACAATAAAATAGGAATAACCTGAACAAATAAAGAAAATTAAGTGCAATTTCAACAACATTCTGCGTCTTACTAAATATTTTGTGCTTTTTGTAAATCCGATCCATAACGCACATGTATAAATGATGATGTGAGGCATAATATTTTTCAAATTGCACTTATTTTTCTTGAGAAATTTCAGTTTTTTCAGGTTATTCACATCTTTTTGTTTGGAAATTTTGTGAATGTAAACATTTTTAGAATTTAATATTATTTTTTACACTAAAACAAAAACAAAAATTTGGAGTTGTCATTATTTATTTATTTATTTCTTCTTTTTTTTTTTCTTCTTTTTTTTTTTTTTCTCTTTTTAAAATAAATAATAATAAAATAAAAATAAAAATTAAAAAATAAATAAATAAATTACAAAAATTTTTTTTAAATTAAATTAGTCAGTTTTTTCAGGTTATTCACACATGTTCATATTTGTTCGTGTTATGTTCAAGTACGGTTCGTAGATGTAAACATTTTCATCATGGAATTTGACTTTTTTCACTCAAAAACATCGAGAAAACTTTGGAGTTGATATTATTTATCAGTTCTTATCCTATTATTTTCATAATTCTACTAGTCCGGCCCACTTCAGATCATATTAGACTGTATGTGGAACTGAACTAAATGACTTTGACACCCCTGATTTAGAGGAATAACTGAGCAGAAATACTCACCATATGTGGGGTGAGTGTCATCCCAGATGGTTATCCCCTCCAAATGTTTTCTTTTTTACAATACTTTCTCCTCCTGCTGTGAGCTTGTACAGGTTCATGCACACTCGTTCGTGCAAACATGTACAGTATGTTTAAGATTGAGAGAGGGGTTAAGAGGGTGACATTTTCTGGCAGGAAGGTTTGTTGGGGGCAGAAAAAGGGGGGAGAAGAAGCAGCGATTGAATTTCCGCCTGCCAGCATTCCCCCCCTGGGACGGCCCGGGCGTGAGATAGAGCACAAATGAAGACAGTGAGTGAGCCACCAACAAGCTTAACTATCTAAACCACATCAGAGCTGCAGATTAACACCACAGCAGCTCCTGAAGGAGGCACGCTGCTGTCTGCCCCCCCCACCCCCACAACCCCACCCCCTGCCCAAACGTGACACATGAAGGAGGGACGAAATGATGCAGGAGGAGGAGGGGGTGGGGATGAGGGGGCAGTCTGGACATCATGATGAGGGAGTGATAGACAAAGTGTGTCAGAAGGAGGGAAGGGTCGGCCCAAACAGAAACAACCTGTGGTTCAGAGCAGGAGCGTCAGGATGGTCACACAGCGGAGGTTCAAACTCTGAAGCAGCAGATCTGGAAGGTGGACAGGAGAGAGGAAGCACCAGGCACACTGCACCGGACATGGTAAAGAACAGCAGCATGCAACGTGTGCACTTTGGACTGGCTGCCTGAGGGGATTTTATGTGTAGTGGAAAAAAATACAACTCTAAAATGAGGTGTATTTTTATTTAACCCTTTCATGCATGAATTATGAGAACCTTACAACAGATTTTTTTCTTGAGTGTTTTTATTCCTCCTTAGACATGCAAAAAAAAAAAAAAAACAATGCAATTGATTTTTTTTTTCATGGAGTTACAAAAATGTTAATGCATTTAATTTTTGAAGTAAAGAAATGTGTGTTTAAAACCCAATATCAGAAAGTACAGAAGAGGATTAGGGCCACTGGAAAAAAATACAATAAATTAAAATAAGGTCCAATATATGTATATTTTTAACCCTTTCATGCATAGTGGTCACTCCAGTGGACAGTTACTCTACAGCAGTGCTTCTTAACCTTGTTGGAGGTACTGAACCCCACCAGTTTCATATGCGCATTCACTAAACCCTTCTTTATTAAAAAATAAAATATGATTTTTTTCAAATTCAAGACACAGGTATGTTTTACTGGTGCACAAGATGAGCCGTGCATTAACATCACTGTGTTCAAAGAACAAAACCAATACAGTGCATGAACTCACAACAAATTCCATACCTTTTCACAAAGACATGACCTGTTTTAATACTACCACACTGAAATGGTTTTAATTTTTGTGTTCCAATAATGAACTTATTGTATTTATGCTATTTATCATTTTTAACATTTTAACACACACCCATCACCTAATTTCCATCAGGCTACAATAATAATGAATATTTACTGCAAATCAGTGTGACTTCTGCTGTTGTCGAGCGTGTGTCTTGACCTCCGCCGAACCCCTGAGACTGACTCACCGAACCCCAAGGGTTCGATCGAACCCAGGTTAAGAACCACTGCTCTACAGCTTTACTCTTGTATATTCAAGGGTTTTGTTGTTTTAGTTCCATATCAACCAACACAGTGGACACTTATGCATCATCTTACAAACTGCAATTCATACCATTATTGTAACTTTGCTGTTCTTAATTGGTTCTTGAGAGGAAATCAATTGTTAATATTTATTTTTTGCATATTATGTCCATGAAGTGAGTAATAACTAGTATTAGAATATGTTAAAATGGGAGAGAACATCAGATTAGCTGCATTAAACATGGTTTCATTTCACTGTTTTCATATCACTGTATGATATTGGGTTTTAAATACATGTTTCTTTGCTTCAAGGACAAAATTCATGGTGTAGCTGAGTGGACATTTTTGTAACTCCATGAAAGTCAAAGTCAAAGTCAGGTTGATTTAAAAAAAAAAAAAAATTCAATCACATTGTTTTTTTTTTTTTTTCATGCCTAGAGAGGAATAAAAACACTCAGGAAAAAAAATCTTGATTAAGGTTCTCATAATTCATGCATGAAAGGGTTAATTATTATTATGAAAAAAAAGTCAGAATTCTGAGTTTAAAGTCCAGTGGCCCTAATCCTGTTCCATAAGAAAGTAATATGAAAACAATGAAATAAAAACATTTTTAATGCTGCTAATCTGATGTTTTCTCCCATTTTAACATATTCTAATGCTAGTAATTACTCACTTCATGGAGATAACATGCTAAAAAAAACCCTTTGTGTCTAACAAATAAGTGATTCACAGTCAAACATGTTAGTGCAGATCAGGTTTATGAAGAACAGCAAAGGTATAGTACTGGTCTGAATGTCAGTGTATTATGGGATGGTGCGTAAGTGTCCACTGTGTTGGCTGATATGGAACTAAAACAACAAAACAAGAATATACAAGAGAACAGCTGGAGAAGAACTGTCCACTGGAGTGACCACTGTGCATGAAAGGGTTAAAAACCTGTTTTGTTTTTTTGTTTTTTTTTACATATTGCATTGTAATATAAATTCAAATGTCTTTCTAAACTTGATTATTTATACATTATTCAAAAATTCCAACAGTGTAATATAGGATTATCTACATTTAACATCTTAATTCAAGAAATCTTGTCGAGTGAAATGATTTTGCTGCATGAACAAATATTTCACTTGTTTTGAGTCCCTTTTTCCTCAGATTTAGTGTTTTTATTGCTTCTGAACATCCAAATGGGTCATATGTGATGACCATGAAAAGATGACAAACTACACTTTATACCAATTATGTACATGTATTGATAGGATTAGTGGATCAACAGGTATTAAACAGTTTAGATCAGTAGATGAATTGGGTTGCCAGTGGCTTATTGGGTGTTTATGGGTTAAGGATGTTTTTAGTTTGTTTGTTTTTTTTCCACAATATTTTTATTGGTATTTAAGTTTTACATAACAAACATGAATCGAAACAACAAAATCACTCACACACACACACACACACCCATTCACACCACGTAGACTTGCACCACATGACATATAAATAAATAAATAAATAACATACATATATTCTTATGAAACTCTGCACATATATGTAGAGAAAAAAAGTAATAATAATAATAATAATAATAATAATAATAATAATAATAATAATAATGATAAAAATATTAAAATACAGCAATCATGATAATAAAAAAAATTAAATAAAACTAAACAATGATAATTTGTATGACATGTCCCTATTTTCCAGATACCATAATGTTCATATAAGGTTTCCATAACTGTACAAATTCCTCCAGTTTTCCTTTGGTCGTATAAGTCAGTCTTTCCAGTCCCATGCTCTGATCGTTCTTTTATCCGTTGCTTCATAGAAGGAGCTTCCATGTTCTTCCAGTTCAAAGCCATAACTCTCCTGTTCTGCATGTACCAGTCCAAAGTCCAACACTTGAGTTTGTTTCTTAGTCTGTATGAAATCCTCAGGGTTTATTCCCAGTACACAAAGTTTAGAACCAAATGGAATCTTACTGTTAAACACCTCAGACATACAACTGATGACCTCCTTCCAGAATCTGTGTATTTTTGAACATTCCCATAAACAGTGAATAAGAGTTCCTTTATTATCTGGACATTTAGTGCATGTTAGGATGTTCTTAGTTCTGGATGTATTTGATTTCTTTGCACCAAAAGTATTCATTTATCACTCAAGTCACTTTCCATTCTTTTCTTCTAATGCTTCTCTGTTGTCTCTGCAGAGCAAAGGGACGAGAAACGTGAAATAAAACACAAGAAAAAAAAAACACTTAAGAGATGGATAATCAAGGAGGAGAAGGAGAAGGAGGAGGAAAGAAGACGAAGGACAAAGAAAAAGCAGAGGATGTAGGTGATGAAGGTAAGGAGACCAAAGACAAGCACAACAAACTGGAGAAGGAGAACAGCGGGAAGGACTCCATGAAGGTGGTGAAGAACCGTCGCTGTCCGTTGAAGAGCGGCTGGGCCCTGACCGAGCGCCTGGCCATCAACGTGTCAGGGATGCGCTATGAGACCCAGCTCCGCACCCTGGCTCAGTTCCCCGACACCCTCCTGGGCGACCCCCAGAGACGCGTTCGTTACTTCGACCCCCTGAGGAACGAACTGTTCCTGGACAGGAGTCGGGTCTGCTTCGACGCCATCCTGTACTTCTACCAGTCGGGCGGGAGGCTCCGCCGGCCCGCCAACGTCCCCTTGGACATGTTCCTGGAGGAGCTGCGCTTCTTTGAGCTGGGAGAAGAGATCATCGACCGTTTCAAGGAGGACGAGGGCTTCCCGAAGGAGGAGGAGAGACCCCTGCCCACAAATGATCTGCAGCGTCGCCTCTGGATGCTGTTTGAGTACCCAGAATCCTCCAGCGGCGCGCGGATCATCGCCATCATCAGCGTCATGGTCATTGTGATTTCCATCCTCATCTTCTGCCTTGAGACTCTGCCTGAGTTCAGGATTGAGAAGGAACAGAGGGAGGTGAGGAGGGGTCACACATACACAGCGATGACACGTACAAGAGAGTGACGGGTGTAAACAGACGATTCCCACAGAGCTGAAGAGAAAATACATACCTTTACTCAAGTACTACACTTAAAAACATATCTGACATATTTGTACTTGAGAATTTCTATTTCCTGCAGTGTCATATTTGTCCCATACAACAGCTCAGAGGCAAACACTGGACATGACACCCCACTACATTTGTCTGACAGCTTCAGTTATTTTAAGATGAAGATTTTACACAGTATAATAAACCACACTGCAAAAATCTAAATCTTACCAAGTGTGTTTTTCTCATTTCTAGTCAAAATATCTCATCATACCATACCAACAAGGGTGGTCCAACAATCCTGGTAAAAAATACAGTTTCAGAAAACCTCAATTAGAACCCTGCATTAGGTTCTGTCATTCAAAAGATGATTTAGGAAAAAATTTGGAAGAAAAAGCAGATGTTTTAGAGGTTGTACAAGTTGCTGGAAGTTTCCTGTCAATGGACTAATTGTTCATTTTCAGCATAGACGAGCTGAGCTGTAAGACAAGAGCAGAACTATCAAAACCAAGGTTTGAGGGATTCAGCTAGAAATAGAATAGGCCCACATCTGTGGAACTGGAGTGTAGAACTGGTTGTGGTCCATTCTGTGACTCCAGTGTGACACCAGAGCAGAAGCAGCTGATGGTCGACAACCTGATGTTAAATGCAGGTTCTTTGGTTCCTCTAAAGCGTTGGGATGTCCTTAATCCATCAGATTGTGAAGGGAAGCAGATCAGGGCTTTTGTCCCCACCAGCACCATGCGTTTGTTTGAACCTTTGGATCTGCCACAAACATTCTGAACAGTTCCTCCAGTAGACTGGGCTGATGATGCAGACTTTCAGAAGGAGGAGAAAACTGGGCATTCCACTAAAGCTGTCACTGATGTCACTGACAGAGGGGCGGAGCTTAATCCAGACTTTAGCTGTAGCCGAACAACAAATGCAGATCACAAACAGTACT
This sequence comes from Sphaeramia orbicularis, assembly GCF_902148855.1. NCBI lineage: Eukaryota > Metazoa > Chordata > Actinopteri > Kurtiformes > Apogonidae > Sphaeramia > Sphaeramia orbicularis. Next base: position 2,637,136 of record NC_043964.1, read on the forward strand.
GGCAACAAGTTGTCAAAGAACACAGGAACATTTTGGTCATTTCAATAAACCAACAGTGGTTGTTGGACTTTCTAAGGAACATTTTTATGTGAGTGTCAGTTTGATTTGGAGAATAAAATTACAAATGATTCTAATCTGCTTTATTCATTTGGATAGTTCTGTTAGAGTGTACAGAGACATCTGCACCTGTCTGGGACACCTCTAAATATTAATTAATTTGCATAAAATTTGGACCGAAGTAATTTGACCAGATATGGAACCAAATGCAGGGTTTGAATCCAGAGAATCTGAAAAAATTTTTTTTGACCACCCTAATGCCAACTCTACCTCACTTTACTTCACTTCATCACACTTAAAATCAGACGGAATCACCTAAAGAGGAACTTTTCAGTGAGATATAAGAACTGATTTGTAGACAATAGATCTTGAAAATCATAAATTCAAGAAATCTTACCAAGATAATTTTCATTTGTTCCACTGGCAGATTTTTTTTTTTTGCTTAATTCACGCAAAAAAAATAAATCTGCCAGTGGAACAAATGAAAATTATCTTGGTAAGATTTCTTGAATTTATGATTTTCAAGATCTATTGTCTAAAAATCAGTTATTATATCTCACTGAAAAGTTCCTCTTTAGGTGATTATGTGTTATTGTAAATGTGATGAGATATTTGGACTAGAAATGAGAAAAATACACTTGGTAAGATTTAGATTTTTACAGTGTAGAGGGTTCCAACTGTAGCAAAAGCGATGTGTTGTCAGACTCAAACTTCAGATGTCTGCGAGGTGTTAAAACCTCCACCAAAAACTGAATTTCAACTTCTCACATGATTTCATTTAATAAATGTTCATATCATTCAGTGTCTCACAAAAAAGCCAAGGTTTGAAGAACTGAGAGTGATTTGTACATCTTCCCATTAACCCATAAAGACCCAGTGGGACTTTTGTGTCAGTTCCCAAATGAATTTTTCTCTCTATTTAACCTTTCCTAAGTGATTTAATCACCATTTATTATAATATTATCCTCTGAATTTGTCATTTTTTCCCGTGAAAATCATCTATTTTCCTATATTTAATTCAGTGATCATGAAGATCAAGGGTGTCCAATCCTGGTCCTTGAGGGCCGCTATCCTCCATGTTTTAGATGGTTTCCTCTTCCAGCACACCTGAAGGTCATTATCAGGCTTCTGCAGAGCTTGGTCATGGGCTTATCATTTAAATCAAGTGTGTAGGAAGAGGGGTACATCTAAAACATGCAGGATGGCGGCCCTCGAGGACCGGATCTGGACACCCCGATGTAGATGTTCATATAAACTCAGAGTAAAGTCAAAGGTTATTATATCAAAGGAGAAAAAACTGAAGAAAAAGTGACTTTTTCAGTCAAATATATCATTAACTGAACATAAACCCAATGTGTCCATCCACTGTCATTTATCAGACTCCATGGGTTTTACTGGTGAATCAGTGTTGTAGAAGATGATGGTGTTTCCATGGTAACTACGGAGCCTCTGAACGTCCACATGGGTCATATCTGATGAAACTGAACAGATAAAAACTGCACTTTACTTCCGTTATTTACACGTATTGGTAGGATTAGTGGATTAACAGGTTAGATCAGTAGATGCTTTTGGTCGACGGTGGATCTTTGGGTCTTTATGGGTTAATCTAATCTGCCATCATCCCTCAGATTTATCTGGTATACAAAGTAAAATAGTTCCAACTACCTCCACCTCCAGCAGCTCCAACAGTAACATGCTGCTGTGAGAGTAGAGGCGAAATAAAGGCTCTCAGTGCTTCTACATCTGTCTGCAGCAAGGTTATTATTGTTAACCAAAACTAACTAAATGACCAAAACTAGAATTGAAAAATCATTTTCGTTAAGTGAAATAAATAAAAACTATAATTAAAAGAAAAAACGATAACTGAAACTGTATTGTGTGTTTACAAAACTAACTAAAACGGATACAAATTATGGATAAAATTCCCTTCGTTTTCGTCTTTGTCAATGTCGGATTGATATGAAATTGATTTATTTCACCCTAGCAATTTTAGCTGGTGTCCCCATATGATATTTAAGGCTCCGTCACTTGTGTTCACTTGTGGTTTCCAGTTGTCTTCTGTGACCTCTACCTGGAAACATGGAGACTAAAGTTGGGAGAAAGCAGCAGAGTCCTGTCTGGGATTTATTTGAATACAACCACAGAGAAGAAGAGAAAAGAGACGACTAAACTAAAATTAATACTAAAACTAAACATTTAGAGAAAAAAAAAACTAATAAAAACTAGCAAACCTGCTCTAAAAACAAATTAAAATTTAGAGATTTAGAGAAAAAAAAAGTCAAAACTAAATAAAACTAAACTATAATAAAATAATCCAAAACCATCAGAACCTTGCTCTCACATGGTGTAGGAAGTTTCCAAGAATCTGTGTGTCTCAGAAATGCCTTGTAAATATTATATGATAAATACAATGTGATATGTACAATATGTGTTGCAAGGCCATCAGAAGCTCAGAGTAACTCGATCTAATTTGTTAAAAGACACTAATGCTGATGCTCAAAACTAAATAAAACTAAACTAGAATGAACAAGTGTTCAGAACACAAACCTCCTCCTTCACCCTGAACTCTGTACATGTGTGGATCCACTCTGTCTGTGTAAATCCAACAGTTTCCAGGTTGTTCCATACACAGAAACAGTTGAATCTGGTCCCAGTCATGTGTCTGTCCAATTAGATTCAATTCACATCAATATTAGTTGAGTTCTAATTTTAAATGTGTGGGAAATGGGATTTTCAGTGTTCAGTGTAAATGTCCACAGAGTCCACATTCCACAGTGGATGTGGACAATTTAGTTCCACATACAAGAGACTGTTCTAAGCTACAGGTGGATCCAACTGGAGGAGAATCGGAGTCGTTTGGAATTTTTTGTGAATTTTGGAAAATGTCTCAATGGTGACAGATGGAAAACTGTAGATGTTGTGACCTTGCTGTGACCTTGAACTTTGTCCTACTGGGACCAAAATGGACTGGGTTGGTCCCAGGGCCTAGGCCTATCTGTGGGGAAGATCTGGGAAAGATGGGGGGAAGAGTTTTACACTAAAGATGAGAACAAACAAACAAACAAACAAACAAACAAAGCAAAGTAATCACAATACCTGCTGGTGGAGGTAAAAATCCAAAACTATTTGAACCTTGGTTCAAGGTTATCATAGTTTTGGATTTTTCATTATAGTTTAGTTTTATTTAGTTTTGCCTTTTTTGTCTCTAATTCAGTTCGTTTTAATTCATTTTCAGAGCAGGTTTGATAGTTTTTATTAGTTTTTGTTATTTTCTAAATGCTTAGTTTTAGTTTAGTTGTAGTTCAGTGGTCTCTTTTCTCTTCTTCTTTGTGGTCGTATTCAAATAAATCCCAGACAGGACTCTGCTGCTTTCTCCCAACTTTAGTCTGCATGTTTCCAGGTAGAGTGGGGACCAGAAGACGACTGGAAACCACAAGTGAACACAAGTGACGGACCCTTAAATATCATATGGTGCCAGCAGCTAAAATTGCTCGAGGGAAATAAATTGATTTCATATCAATCTGACGTTGGCAAAGATGAAAACGAAGGGAATTTTATCCATAATTTTCATACGTTTTAGTTCGTTTTGTAAACACACAATACAGTTCCAGTTAGTTATTGTTTTTTTCTTTTAATTATAGTTTTTATTTATTTCAGTTAACAAAAATGTTTTTACAATTCTAGTTTTGGTCATTTCGTTAGTTTTGGTTAACGATAATAACCTTGGCTCGGTGTGCAGGTGGAGTTGAGTTGAAATTCCTTCGACATAAAGAAGGGAGACAACCAGACAAGTGAGTGCATGGTGCACAGAGAACAGAAGCACTGCAATGAGGAAGTGATGAGGTGTGCATGGAAGGACAAAAGGTGCTGACAGGTGTCACTTTGTCAAACATAAACCAACTTGAGCAGAACAAGGTGAAAACATCTTTACCTCCTCTATCAACACTAGGACGCTCATGACCCACCACATGTTCGGGTACATGTTACACGGGTGACATATGGAAGGAGCGGGCAGCAGACAGAGAAGAGAAGGTTATAGGGGAAGGGGAAGAGGTTTGGACTGATTATTTTGGACATGTCGTTAAATCTGATCCAGTCTTATTGAGAGGGAAGGTATGAAGGGTAAGGATGAGAAGAGCAGTCAAACCGCTGGTGGAAAAACTGGAGTAGGAGGTGAGAAGGAGGCGAAAGAACGAGACGGACCTCCTTCAGTGGCTGTTAACTATGGAGATGCTATCGCTTGTCATCTTCTAAAGCTCAGGTGTCAAACATGCGGCCCGGGGGCCAAAACCGGCCCACCAAAGGGTCCGATCTGGCCCCCAGGATGAATTTGTGAAATGCAAAAATTACACTGAAGATATTAATAATCAATGATGTTCAAATCGTTTTAGGTCAATTCAATCTAAAGTGGATCAGACTAGTAAAATATTATCATAATAACCTATAAATAGGGAAAACTGCCAATTTTCCTCTTTGTTTTAGTATATAAAAAAAGTAAAATTAGAAAAAAAAGTTACGTTTACAGACTATCCTTTTACAAAAACATAGGAATAACCTGAACAAATATAAACAATCTGAAATGTCTTAAAAGAAGTATGTGGAATTTGAACAATATTCTATATTAAGCCAAAAAAAAAAATCTCAAATTTAGCAAAAAATCTTGAATTAAGCAAAAAAAAATAAAATCGTCAATTAAGTAAAAAAAATCTTCAATTAAGCAAAAAAAAAAACAAAAAAAATCTTCAATTAAGTAAAAAAAAAAATCTTCAATTAAGTTAAAAAAACTCTTCAATTAAGTAAAAAACTCTTGAATTAAGTAAAAAAAATCTTCAGTTAAGTTAAAAAAAAATGTTGAATCAAGCAAAAAAAAAAAATCTTCAATTAAGTAAAAAAAATCTTGAATGAAGCAAAAGAAAAAAAAAATCTTAAATTAAGTAAAAAAATCTTCAATTAAGCAAAAAAAAAAAAAATCTTCAATTAAGTAAAAAAAATCTTGAATGAAGCCAAAAAATCTAGAATTAACTTAATTTTTTCCCTTTGTTTTAGTGCAAAAAATAACATTAAATGATGAAAATATTTACATTTACAAACTATCCTGTAACAATAAAATAGGAATAACCTGAACAAATATGAATAACCTGAAATGTCTTCAGAGAAGTCTGTGGAATTTGAACAATATTCTGCCTGTTATTAAATCTTTAAGTTGTCATGAACATGTATAAACGATCAACTTAGGCGTAACATTGTAAACATTGCACTTTTTTTCTTAAGGATTTTCAGGTTGTTCATATTTGTTCATGTTATGTTCAAGTACAGTTGGTGGGTGTAGACATTTTCATCATGGAATTTGACTTTTTTTCACTCAAAAACATAGAGAAAACTTTGGAGTTGACATTATTTATAAGTTCTTCTCTTATTATTGATGTTATTTTACTGGTCCGGCCCACTTTAGATCAGATTAGACTGAATGTGGAACTGAACTGAAATGAGTTTGACAGCCCTGATCTAAAGGATGAGTGCCAGAGGTAACAAGTGTATTTAGATAGAACTTATACGAGAAAAGTCCTGAGAAGAGAGAGAGAGAGAGAGAGAGAGAGAGAGAGAGAGAGAGAGAGAGAGAGAGAGAGAGAGAGAGAGAGAGAGAGAGAGAGAGAGAGAGAGAGAGAAAAGGTAGAGAGGCAAGTGTGAAGGAAGGCAAGGAGATGAGCTGGTCTCAGGTTACTCCTTGGAGATCTAAAGGTCTATAAATAGAGGAAGGACAACCCTCAGAACACATCAACACATAAACGAATGTCTGTATTAATACACGCTGTGACTCACACACACTGAAAACGGCATGGAAAAGAGGCTGGCAGATCAACTTTTCTGATGACTATCGCAAAAATCAAATTAGCATCACACACATCGGTAGCTTGGAGACCGAGGGGATTCTGGAGATTCAGGTGCTCGTTGGATTTGCATTTCCTCTCAGCCCCACCGGCGCTGCTCTGTTACTCCCATAGATAGACCGACATGATCAGAGAATGTGGACACTAGAGCAAACACAACAGCATGCACACCTGTCCCCAGCCAATAACTCATCCATCAGATGGTCGTGAAATATGACTAATGAAGATAACGTGCAATTAAATGTACAGTTTATTTAATCCTATTTTTTTTTACTTTCACATATATCAAATTACTTGAATCCAACTTTGCCTGTAGTACAGTGGCCTTTCTGCTGCATTTATATTAAAAATATTCCACTGGAAACTGAACAAAACTGTGCATCAAAAACCTGAAGTACTTCACTCACATGAGCAAAATGCACTTTGCACACAGTAGAAAAAGGAAAGTTATCATTGCTCATAGTTTCTGTCCCTGTTGCACTATTATATGTAATGTTTAGGGATTTATTTTACTGCTACTTTAATGTGCATGCACTGTAAAAAAAAACAAAACAAAAACAAAAAACGGTTATATTCCGACAGCTGGGGTGCCAAAAAATACTGCTACTGTACTTTGATGGAAAATAACCATCTCATAAAAATGCGGTAATTTTCCATAATTAAAATATAGTTTTTTGTCCTAATTTTACATGAGATTTTGCATATTTTTTTTTTTTACTTTTTAATGTTTAATAAAGAATATTAACATGTATTAAAACAATCAAATTACCTATAAATATGGACAAACATTGTTATAAAACAAATAATAGGGCTTACATGTTCTACATTCACAAAAACACACTTTTTCAACATTTTTGTTGTGAAACCTCCTGTAATTACACAAGATATTTGTCAATTAACAAACAAGTCTGTTTCAACTGACAGAACAAATACTTCTTTGACGGTTAATTGTCAGTAATTTTATCTCGTTCTATTATTATTATTTTTTTTACAGTATTAATCTTTAAATTAACAGTTTAATCTCATTAATAGAAAATAAATATTTGTGAAATTACGATACATTTGCAAATGTATTTTAACTGTATTTTTCTGTGAAAAAAAAAAAATCTTATAAAAAAAAAATGGAAATTTTCTGGTTATTCACAGTTACAGTTTTTTCCTGTTATTTTATATTTGACATGTAAAATCACAGTCTGTTTTTGTAATTTCGTTGATATTTTCCTGAATCTTAAAAATACAGGAAAAATCTGTAAAAATAAACAGTAAAAATTCTGTTAAATTACAGATTTTTTTTTTTTTTTTTTTTACAGTGTAACCAATGAAGATAATGTGCAATTAAATGTAAAGTTTATTTAATCCTATTTTTTTTTACTTCCACATATATCAAATTACTTGAATCCAACTTTGCCTGTAGTACAGTGGCCTTTCTGCTGCATTTATATTAAAAATATTCCACTGGAAACTGAACAAAGCTGTGCATCAAAAACCTGAAGTACTTCACTCACATGAGCAAAATGCACTTTGCACAAAGTAGAAAAAGGAAAGTTATCATTGCACATAGTTTCTGTCCCTGTTGCACTATTATATGTAATGTTTAGGGATTTATTTTACTGCTACTTTAATGTGCATGCACTGTAAAAAAAAAACAAACAAAAAAAAAACAACAAAAAACGGTTATATTCTGACAGCTGGGGTGCCAAAAAATACTGCTACTGTACTTTGATGGAAAATAACCATCTCATAAAAATGCGGTAATTTTCCATAATTAAAATATAGTTTTTTGTCCTAATTTTACATGAGATTTTGCATATATTTTTTTTTTTACTTTTTAATGTTTAATAAAGAATAGTAAAATGTATTAAAACAATCAAATTACCTATAAATATGGACAAACATTGTTATAAAACAAATAATAGGGCTTACATGTTCTACATTCACAAAAACACACTTTTTCAACATTTTTGCTGTGAAACCTCCTGTAATTACACAAGATATTTGTCAATTAACAAACAAGTCTGGTTCAACTGACAGAACTAATACTTCTTTGACGGTTAATTGTCAGTAATTTTATCTCGTTCTATTATTTTTTTTTTTTACAGTATTAAACTTTAAATTAACAGTTTAATCTCATTAATAGAAAATAAATATTTGTGAAATTACGATACATTTGCAAATGTATTTTAACTGTATTTTTCTGTGAAAAAAAAAAAATCTTTAAAAAAAAAAAAAAGGAAATTTTCTGGTTATTCACAGTTACAGTTTTTTCCTGTTATTTTATATTTGACATGTAAAATCACAGTCTGTTTCTGTAATTTCGTTGATATTTTCCTGAATTTTAAAAATACAGGAAAAATCTGTAAAATAAACAGTAAAAATTCTGTTAAATTACAGATTTATTTATTTTTTTTTTACAGTGTAACTAATGAAGATAATGTGTAATTAAATGTAAAGTTAATTTAATCCTATTTGTTTTACTTCCACATATATCAAATTACTTGAATCCAACTTTGCCTGTAGTACAGTGGCCTTTCTGCTGCATTTATATTAAAAATATTCCACTGGAAACTGAACAAAGCTGTGCATCAAAAACCTGAAGTACTTCACTCACATGAGCAAAATGCACTTTGCACAAAGTAGAAAAAGGAAAGTTATCATTGCTCATAGTTTCGGTCCCTGTTGCACTATTATATGTAATGTTTAGGGATTTATTTTACTGCTACTTTAGTGTGCATGCACTGTAAAAAAAAAAAAAAACAACCCAGTAATAAAACGGTATTATTCCAGCAGCAGGGGTGCCCAAAAAATACTGTTAAATAACGGAAAATTTATACATTTGGCAGACGCTTTTTTCCAAAGTGATTTACAGGGGAAAACCAATCAAATCAATCAATCAATCAATCAATCAATCAATCAATCAATCAATCAATCAAATTTTATTTATATAGCCCCAGATCACAACAGAAGTTATCTCATGACACTTTATATAAAGATTTGGTCAAAACCAGACTCTAACCCAATTTACAGAAACCCAGCAGAATCCTCCTTCTCATAAAAATAACCATCTCATAAAAATGCGGAAATTTTCCATCATTAAAATATAGTTTTTTGCCCTAACTTTACATGAGATTTTGCATATTTTTTTTGACTTCTTAATGTTTAATAAAAAATATTTACATGTATTGAAACACTCCAATTCCCTATAAATATATATATAAATAATTTTCAGTGAGACTCAGTTGTCCAATCCACTGATAAAAACTGTATTTGGACAGTTTATCAGTGCTTATACATGTTCTACATTCACAAAAATACATTTATTCAACAGTTTTGTTGTGAAACCTCCTGTAATTACACAAGATATTTGTCAATTAACAAACAAGTCTGGTTCAACTGACAGAACAAATACTTCTTTGACGGTTAATTGTCAGTAATTTTATCTCGTTCTATTATTATTATTATTTTTTACAGTATTAAACTTTAAATTAACAGTTTAATCTCATTAATAGAAAATAAATATTTGTGAAATTACGATACATTTGCAAATGTATTTTAACTGTATTTTTCTGTGAAAAAAAAAAAAAATCTTATAAAAAAAAATGGAAATTTTCTGGTTATTCACAGTTACAGTTTTTTCCTGTTATTTTATATTTGACATGTAAAATCACAGTCTGTTTTTGTAATTTCATTGATATTTTCCTGAATCTTAAAAATACAGGAAAAATTTGTAAAAATAAACAGTAAAAATTCTGTTAAATTACAGATTTTTTTTTTTTTTTTTTACAGTGTAACCAATGAAGATAATGTGCAATTAAATGTAAAGTTAATTTAATCCTATTTTTTTTTACTTCCACATATATCAAATTACTTGAATCCAACTTTGCCTGTAGTACAGTGGCCTTTCTGCTGCATTTATGGTAAAATATTCCACTGGAAACTGAACAAAGCTGTGCATCAAAAACCTGAAGTACTTCACTCACATGAGCAAAATGCACTTTGCACAAAGTAGAAAAAGGAAAGTTATCATTGCTCATAGTTTCTGTCCCTGTTGCACTATTATATGTAATGTTTAGGGATTTATTTTACTGCTACTTTAATGTGCATGCACTGTAAAAAAAAACAAAACAAAAACAAAAAACGGTTATATTCCGACAGCTGGGGTGCCAAAAAATACTGCTACTGTACTTTGATGGAAAATAACCATCTCATAGAAATGCGGTAATTTTCCATAATTAAAATATAGTTTTTTGTCCTAATTTTACATGAGATTTTGCATATTTTTTTTTTTTTTTACTTTTTAATGTTTAATAAAGAATAGTAAAATGTATTAAAACAATCAAATTACCTATAAATATGGACAAACATTGTTATAAAACAAATAATAGGGCTTACATGTTCTACATTCACAAAAACACACTTTTTCAACATTTTTGTTGTGAAACCTCCTGTAATTACACAAGATATTTGTCAATTAACAAACAAGTCTGGTTCAACTGACAGAACTAATACTTCTTTGACGGTTAATTGTCAGTAATTTTATCTCGTTCTATTATTTTTTTTTTTTTTTACAGTATTAAACTTTAAATTAACAGTTTAATCTCATTAATAGAAAATAAATATTTGTGAAATTACGATACATTTGCAAATGTATTTTAACTGTATTTTTCTGTGAAAAAAAAAATCTTTAAAAAAAAAAAAAGGAAATTTTCTGGTTATTCACAGTTACAGTTTTTTCCTGTTATTTTATATTTGACATGTAAAATCACAGTCTGTTTTTGTAATTTCGTTGATATTTTCCTGAATCTTAAAAATACAGGAAAAATCTGTAAAATAAACAGTAAAAATTCTGTTAAATTACAGATTTTTTTTTTTTTTTTTTTTACAGTGTAACTAATGAAGATAATGTGTAATTAAATGTAAAGTTAATTTAATCCTATTTGTTTTACTTCCACATATATCAAATTACTTGAATCCAACTTTGCCTGTAGTACAGTGGCCTTTCTGCTGCATTTATATTAAAAATATTCCACTGGAAACTGAACAAAGCTGTGCATCAAAAACCTGAAGTACTTCACTCACATGAGCAAAATGCACTTTGCACAAAGTAGAAAAAGGAAAGTTATCATTGCACATAGTTTCTGTCCCTGTTGCACTATTATATGTAATGTTTAGGGATTTATTTTACTGCTACTTTAATGTGCATGTTGCATTTTACTGTTTCCATGTTTAAGGTGCAGCTCATTTGACCTACTTTATAAACTGTTGGTAGTTTAATCTACAGTTATGCATCACAGTCTGTATGATCCTTATATACTAGTGGTGTTACTGTCCTGTGAAAACCCCATATCTCCAGTAAGTCAGCCTTTCATGAGCTCAGTACAAAAGCCCTGTTTTCAGCTGTGAAGCCATGCATTTGAGGATTTTTGAAGAGATTATTTAAAGGACTGAAGGAACACTTCACTTAAGCTCTTTTTTTTTTTTTTTTTTTTTTTTAAACTTATTTCAGACTTAAGTCACAATTTTTAGGATGTAAGCCTTACTTGAGTCACACTAATAAAATATTCAATTAGATTTAGATTTAGTTTTCACCTGACTCGACTTTGACTTGTGTCAGACGACATGACAAATGGTCAAAGTGTGTGAATATAAATATAATATATAAAACAGCCTTCAATCAAAATAACACACATAACATCATAAACAATGGACCCTGCAAAAATCAAAATCGGCAGAAAAATTTGCAGAATTTTTTTGGTTTAATTCAAGATTTTTTTTTAGCTTATTTCAAGCAAAAAATCTGCCAATGGAATAAATGGAAATTATCTTGGTAAGATTTCTTGAAATAAGATTTTCTAGAGCTGTTGTCTAAAAATAAGTTCTTATGTCTCACTGAAAATCTTGTTTCAGGAAATCTCACCAAGATAATTTTCACTTGTTCCATTGGCAGATTTTTGCTTGAAATAAGCTAAATAAATAAATAAATAAATAAATAAATAAATAGCGAATTAAGCAAAAAAAAAAAAAAAAAAAAAATCTTGAATTAAGCAAAAAAAGAAAATCTTGAATTAAGCAAAAAAAAAAAATCTTGAATTAAACAACAACAACAAAAAAATCTTGAATTAAGCAAAACGAATCTTGAATTAAGCAAAAAACTACCTTGAATTACGCAGAAAAAAAAAAAAGAAAAAATCTTGAATTAAGCAAAAAAAAAAAAAATCTTGAATTAAACAACAACAAAAAAAATCTTGAATTAAGCAAAAAACATCTGCCAGTGGAACAAGTGAAAATGATCTTGGTAAGATTTCTTGAAATCAGATTTTCTAGATCTCTTGTCCAAAAATAAGTTTTTATATCTCATTTATAAGTTATTCTTTAGGTGATTCTGTCTTATTTTAAGTGTGATGAGATATTTGGACTAGAAATGAGAAAAATACGCTTGGTAAGATTTAGATTTTTGCAGTGTAATACATTAAAATATCAAAAGTATGACCGTTGTTGTTGATTTGGGAGGATTTTAAATGATGGTGGAATTTTTCACGTAGGATACATCATCATCAGTTTACATAATTTAACTTGTCTTGTTTGACTTTTAGCGGGGCTTGACTTAATTTGCTGGAATTTCACCACAGAAACTTGGGATTTGCTTGAGACTTAGGGGTTAAGAGTCAAAATTGACTTGTAGTTTGTGCATGTGGGACTTAATCCCACCTCTGCATTTAGAGATACGGGGTTTTTACTGAGCAGGAGTGGGAGGAAAAACTGTACTAGCATGTAGTGGAGTAGTATAAGTAAGTATATACATGTCTCAGAGTGGAAATACTCAGATACAGGTACTTTTAATTTGTACTTGAGGTGGTGCACTTACAATACATCACTAGTATATAAATATTTAATTGATTTAATTCTATGTAAGAACGTGTCAAAGCTCATCACAATTTGTCTAAAGTCTAGTTACTGTAATCATTCTTATTCATTTAACAATCATTTAAGTCTATAAAAGAGGCAGAAAATATTTAGTCACTGCATAAAATATAACACATCTACATATTAAGTACTTTTGTCAAACCATCCCTTTAAAAATCTACCATCAGCTGCTGCTAAGAAGAACAATTTAATGGATCTAAATGACATGTTGATCCAAAAGAAAAGTTGAGGTCTTCTGCAATTTCCTCCTGAGACCCAGCAGTGCATTTCTGTCCTCTGTAGGGGACGAGAGTCTCACAGCTTTACTTCAAGAAAAATCGGACCAGTGGCCCTGGAGTTTAGTGGCCAAATTCAAAGCTTTGGGAAATGTATCCAGATGTCATTTCTTCTCCCCCAGTTCTGTGTATTTATTCTATTAAATAGTCCATGTTTTGGTCCTATTCCAATCAGATCTGTAAAAAATTCAAATTCACAATTGATATCATTGATACTGATTTATTGGATCAATCCACTTCCTATCTGTTATAATGGGAACATTTTTCAAAGTGGCACCAAATCCAGAATCAGATCCAGATCCAAATAATTTCACTAACTTTTGTTGACATCATCATAAAGAAGCTGTATACCAAGTCTGAAGTCAATCAGAACTGGAGTTTCAGAGAAGAAGACGATTGAAAGTTTTGTAATGGACGACAGACGACGACAGATGACGACGATGACAGATGACGACAGACGACAACAGACAATGACAGATGACAACAGATGATGACAGATGACAACAACAGGTGACGACAACAGATGACGACAATGACAGATGATGACAACGACAGATGACGACAGACAACAGACAATGACAGACGACAACAGATGACAACAATAGATGACGATGACAGACGATGACAGACGATGACAAACGACGATGACGATGCTGGACGCCGTATGACGACAACAGGTTGCAACCTGTCAGCTGGTGAGCTAAAAACAGCATGTGCAGCTGAGATTCTGGAAGAAATTTCACCTCAGTAAACATCATATAAGTCATACAATCTACAAGTAATGAACAGAAATATAGAAAAAATCGGACCAATGGCCCTGGAGCTGACTGGCACTTCCTATCTGTTATAATGGGGAAATTTTTCAAAGTGGCACCAAATCCAGAATCAGATCCAGATCCAAATAATTTCACTAACTTTTGTTGACATCATCATAAAGAAGCTGTATACCAAGTTTGAAGTCAATCAGAACTGGAGTTTCGGAGAAGAAGAAGACTGAAATTTCTGTAACGGACGACAGACGACGACAGATGACAACAACGCCACCGGAGGCCGCATGACGACAATAGCTTACAGCGTATCGGCCGGTAAACTAAACACAAAAGAAAAAAAAGAAAAAAAACCCAAACCAAAAGAAAAAAAAACTGCCCTGCAAAAGACATTCCATTCAAAAAAATACAAAATGCAACTGGAAAAAACGGTTGCATTTTGCTGTTTCCAGTTAAGACCATTATTGAATGTAAAAGTGTCCAAACTTGTACTGCCTGGGTCTCAGGAGGTTATAGAATCATGTCAGTAGTTTCTGATCACAGCTGCTCTCACATGGTGGAGGAAGCCTCAGAGAATCTGTGTGTCTGCGATATGCCTTGTAAATATTATATGATAAATACAACATGATATGTACAATATGTGTTGCAAGGCCATCAGAAGCTCGCAGTAACTGGATCTAACTTGTTAAAAGACACTAATGCCCAGTCATTTCAAAGATGCAGTGACTTCCCAGAAAAAAACAAGCGGCCGGGTTAAACGTAGTGTCAGATGCCTGCTCGGTGCTGGTGTCTGGGGTGTAACACAAGCCACAGTCACATGAACGTAGCCTAATGTTTTTTTTTTGTACGTTTAAATATAGAGAAACTGATTTATATAAAAGTCGGCAAGGTAAAAAAAAGCTACGGTGTGAAAATGGAGAAGAGGAAAAGTTAGCACAGTATCAAAGATCTCTCAGGTCGATCGCATCCAGATGACCGATGTCATATTCTGAATGTGCTCTGGGCTAACGTTCATAATAAACACTTCTTCTTATTCGCCCTCTGTCCCTTTCCATCCCTCTCCTGTTTACCCCATCCTTGTTTCTCTCTGTTTACCTTGTCTCTATGGAGCTATTTATAATCTCCTTTTAATACTGCTTCCATTTCATATCAAGGTTATAATAGTTTTGGATTTTTCAGTACAGTTTAGTTCAGTTCCACATTCAGCCTAATGTGATCTAAAGTGGGCCGGACCAGTCAAATAATAGAAATAATAGGAGAAGAACTGATAAATAATGTCAACTCCAAAGCTTTTTTCTATGTTTTTGAGTAAAAAAATGTCAAATTCTGTAATGAAAATGTTTACATCTACGAACCACACTTGAACACAACATAAACAAATATGAAGTCTGTGGAATTTCACCAATATTCTGCCTTTTATTAAATGTTTTGTGTATTTGTAGATCCACTGGGATCTGTAAGTTGTGATGCATATGTATAAATGATAAACTGAGGCATAATATTGTTCAAATTGCACTTATTTTTCTTAAGAATTTTCAGGTTATTCACATTTTTGTAAAAGGCTAGTCTGTAAATGTAAACATTTTTGTGTAATTTTACTTTTTTTTTTACACTATAACAAAAAGAAAAAAATTGTTGTTTTCATTATTTATAGGTTATTATGAGAGTATTTTACTGGTTCTGACCCACTTGAGACTGAATTGACCTTAAGTGATTCTAACATCCTTGATCGTAAATATCTTCAGTGAAATTTCTGCTTTTCATAAATTCATCCCAGGGGCCGGATCGGACCCTTTGGCGGACCGGTTTTGGCCCCTGGGCCACATGTTTGACACCTGTGGTTTAGTTTTATTTAGTTTTGACTTTTTTTTTTCTCTAATTCAGTTAGTTTCAATTCACTTTTAGAGCAAGTTTGATAGTTTTTATTAGTTTTTGTTATTCTCTAAATGCTTAGTTTTAGTTTAGTTGTAGTTCAGTCGTCTCTTTTCTCTTCTTCTCTGTCGTCGTATTCAAATAAATTCCAGACAGGACTCTGCTGCTTTAGTCTCCATGTTTCCAGGTAGAGTGGGGACCAGAAGACGACTGGAAACCACAAGTGAACACAAGTGACGGACCAAAAAGTGTCGTATGGTGCCGCTAGCTAAAATTGCTCAAGTGAAATGAATCAGTTTTGTATCAATCCAACATTGACAAAGATGAAAACAAAGGGAATTTTATCCATAACTCTTATCAGTTTTAGTTAGTTTTATAAGCACACAATAGAGTTTCAGTTAGTTATCGTTTTTTTCTGTTAATTATAGTTTTTATTTATTTCAGTTAATGAACATGTTCTTTCAATTCTAGTTTTCGTCATTTCGTTACACTGTAAAAAAAAAAAAAAAACAATACAAAAAAACCCATAAAAAAATGGTAATATTCCTGCAGCTGGGGTGCCAAAAAAATACTGTTAAATAACGGAAAATAACCATCTCATAAAAATACGGTAATTTTCCATAATTAAAATACAGTTTTTTTGCCCTAACTTTACATGAGATTTTGCATATTTTTCGACTTTTTAATGTTTATTAAAAAATATTTACATGTATTAAAACAATCAAATTACCTATGAATAGATAGATAGATAGATAGATAGATAGATAGATAGATAGATAGATAGATAGATAGATAGATAGATAGATAGATAGATAGATAGATAGATAGATAGATAGATAGATAGATAGATAGATAGATAGATAGATAGATAATTTTCAGTGAGACTAAGTTGTCCAATCCACTGATAAAAACTGTATTTGGACAGTTTATCAGTGCTTATACATGTTATACATTCACAAAAATACATTTATTCAACATTTTTGTTGTGAAACCTCCTGTAATTACACAAGATATTTGTCAGTGAACAAACAAGTCTGGTTCAACTGACAGAACAAATACTTCTGTTACGGTTAATTGTCAGTAATTTTATCTCGTTTTAATTTTTTTTTTTTTTTTTTTTTTTTTACAGTATTAAACTTTAAATTAACAGTTTAATCTCATAAATAGATAAGAAATATTTGCGAAATTACAATACATTTGCAGATGTATTTTAACTGTATTTTTCTGTGAAAAAAGAAAAAAAAACTCTTTAATAATTGGAAATTTTATGGTTATTCACAGTTAGAGTTTTTTCATGTTATTTTCCATTTGACATGTAAAATCCGTCTGTTTTTGTAATTCCATTGATATTTTCCTGTATCTTAAAAACACAGGAAAAATCTGTCAAATAAACAGTGAAAATTCTGT
>NC_043964.1:2659322-2680251 GCF_902148855.1 Sphaeramia orbicularis
ACATGGGGTAACATTTACACAGCCTGCACGGCCAAAGTCTCACACTCTAATATTTCATCGGACCACCTTTAGCTTTAGCCATGATTACTAAAGGACTTTGCTGTGGGATTGTATCCATAAGGTTGTACAACACTGTCACACCATTTTTTTTTCAGTTATTTTTTTAATACATAATGCTGTGAACCTAAACCTGAGCAACCCAGATCACAATACTGCCCCCACAGACTTGTACTGTGGGCACTAGGCATGATGGGTAATCATTTTATCTGCCTCTGGAACAGGGTCAGTCTGGACTAATAAGACCACATGACCTTGTTCTCTACAAACTGATGGTTGTTTAGAGAACAGAAACAGATTAATCGCTGTGCACTGCAAAAATCAAAATCTTACCGAGTGTATTTTTCTCATTTCTAGTCCAAATATCTCATCACACTTAAAATAAGACAGAATCACCTGAAGAGTGACTTGTGAGATATAAGAACTTATTTTTAGACAATAGATCTAGAAAAATCTTATTTCAAAAAGTCTTAACAAAATAATTTTCACTTGTTCTATTGGCAGATTTTTGTGCTTGAATTGAGCAAAAAAATAAAAGAAAAGAAAAGAAAAAAGAAAAAAAAAAAGTAAATTAAGGAAAAAAAATCACTGATTAAGCAAAAAAAAAATCTTGAATTAAGAAAAAAAAAATCTTGAATTCAGCAAAAAAAAAATCTTGAATTAAGAAAAAAAAAATCTTGAATTAAGAAAAAAAAAAATCTTGAATTAAGCAAAAAAAAAAAATCTTTAATTAAGCAAAAAAACACCTTGAATTAAACAAAAAAATCGTGAATTAAGTAAAAAAATAAAAATAAAAAAATAAATCTTGAATTAAACAACAACAACAAAAAATCTTGAATCAAGAAAAAAACAAAAAAAAAAAACAACTAAAAATCTGCCAATGGAACAAGTGAAAATTATCTTGGCAAGATTTCTTGAAATAAGATTTTTTTAGATCTATTGTCTAAAAATCAGTTCTTATATCTCACTGAAAATCTTATTTCAAGAAATCTTACCAAGATAATTTTAACTTGTTCCATTGGTAAATTTTTAATTTGAATTAAGATAAAAAAAAAATAAAAAATCTTGAATTAAGCAAAAAAATAAATAAATCTTGAATTAAGCAAAAAAAAAAAAAAAATCTTGAATTAAGCAAAAAAAAATTTTGAGTTAAGCAAAAAAAAAAATTTTGAATTAAGCAAAAAAAAAAAAATTCTTGAATTAAGCAAAAAAAATAAAATAAAAATCTTGAATTAAGCAAAAAAATCTGCCAATGGAACAAGTGAAAATTATCTTGGTAAGATTTCTTAAAATAAGATTTTCAAGGTCTATTGTCTAAAAATATGTCCTTATATCTCACTTACAAGTTCCTCTTTAGGTGATTCTCTCTTATTTTAAATGTGATGAGATATTTTGACTTGAAATGAGAAAAATACACTTGGTAAAATTCAGATTTTTGCAGTGTGCTAATTATTCAAGAACCTGAACCATTTTCTTAGTTACATCCAATCGTGTACATGTTTTTTTTTTTTTGTTTTTGCAATGCTGTAGATATTATTTCGAGTACGGGAAATCTGGAATTAGCTGTTACAAGTAAAGTGCCGTCGAATAACAGTAAATTCTTCATGGCTTTTCCTGGATTTAGAAACAAAGTCTTAATTTGCCACTATGACCGCACTCATCATGGCAAAAGTCTTAAATATAATAATGAAATGTGAAGCACAAAAACACAGACAAACAGTGTATGCTGATGACATGACCACAGAACAAAGTCTTGTACCCCAGTCATGTAAATGTGCAGAATCTTCATATCTTTATGCTGATACAATGTGAAAACAAACGCTACTCCCTAAATCCACACATTGCATATTTTTCTGATTTGTTATGCTGTTATTTCCTGCTGTCTGCATAACTAAACATGCTCAGGTGTTACCAGTGTTGACGCCCCAATACAGTCTTGTAATCTCTACTGACGTGGACAACAAAGAGATCGCTCATCAGCTGGCAGCGGTGCAGACAGCGTCCGTGTAGTTGGTCTAGGGCCATATGTTCCACAGGCACACGGTGTAATTAATACAGCGCAGGAAGAAAACTGATCTCAGGTCAGAGACGCCAGAGCTGCCGAGCCAGCTGGCATTTCTGTCTCAGCGGTGAGGCCAAAACTATGATGCCTTCCGGCTAAAGTAACACTGCAGTCGAAAGGATCTGAGGCTCGACGATTAACCGCTGAAATGAAAACCACTGGATCAGACGCTCTGGATCGGTGAGTTTGAAAGGAGGTGGCAAACTTTTTTTTATTATTTCATTCATAGCGGAGAAACTGTAACGGCAGACCAAATCTGAGCTCATTCATCAATCATTTAGTCAGGTATTGTTGACAGCGCAATTATTACGACATTGTAGCCTCTTGTTTTATTCAGTTGATCCTGTACGCTGCCATTTATGTTGTTATTTGAATGGTTTTGTGTTTCTGATTTGGGTTTTTTTACAGCAGGGGTGTCAAACTCATTTTAGTTCAGTGACCACATTCAGCTAAATTAGATCTGAAGTGGGCCGAACAAGTGAAATAATAACATAATAATATAGAAATAATGTCAACTCCAAACTTTTGTCTATGTTTTAGAAGAAATACAAAAAATAAATGTACATTATGTAAAGGTTTACATCTAAAAATTATCCTTTCAAAGGATGTGAATTTTTTTTTTCACTCTAAAAGATAGAGAAAAGTTTGGAGTTGACATTATTTCTATATTATTGTGTTATTTTACTGGTTTTTAATCATGCTGTTATTCATTTATTTATATACACAGGGTGGGGAAGCAAAATGTACAATATTTTGAGGCAGGGGTTGAAAGACAGTGTATGACCAATGAGTTTATTGAAAGTCATGAGAATTTATTTGCCACAAGAAAATGTCCATAATAGAAAATGTTTTTATTCTCTGTGTCCTCCTTCTTTCTCAATAACTGCCTTCACACGCTTCCTGAAACTTGCACAAGTGTTCCTCAAATATTGGGGTGACAACTTCTCCCATTCTTCTTTAATAGTATCTTCCAGACTTTCTGGTAATAGTTTTGCTCATAGTCATTCTCTTCTTTCCATTATAAACAGTCTTTATGGACACTCCAACTATTTTGGAAATCTCCTTTGGTGTGACGAGTGCATTCAGCAAATCACACACTCTTTGACGTTTGCTTTCCTGATTACTCATATGGGCAAAAGTTTCTGAAAAGGTATGGATAATAGTGTTAGGTATGATTATGACATCAGTATATGTTTGGGTTCAAAACAACTGACGTAGTGTCTGCTGAGAAAAAACAACTAAATGTTCATTGTAAATTTGGCTTCCCCACCCTGTATATACTGTTATTGTCTTGTATTTTTTATTATTATTATGTGGTGCAGAGTAGCCCTACGACAATTCAGATTCAGATTCAAGTTTATTTGTCATTTCAGCAAATAAAATACACAGAAACGAAATATTGTACTCAGGTCCCCGACTGTCAGCAGTATTTAGTAAAAATAGTATAAGTTACTGATAAAATAATAAAAATAATAAATACTGATATAAAAAAGAGAGCAATAACAATAACGATAACACCCCCCCTAAAAATTACTTATAATAACTAAAAAGATTATTTATAAAGTGCACAGCAGTAAAGTGCCAATTTAAAAGTGCATTCTGGGCATTCTCAATTTCATTGTAACTCCTTGTGCAATGACAATAAAGAATATTCTATTCTAATAAGATGAACAAACTGAAAAAATCAGTGTAATTTTAACAATATTCAGCCTCAGTTTATCATTTGCACATGTTCATTAGAACTCACAGATCACAGTGGATCTACAAACACACAAAACATTTAATAACAGGCAGAATAATGTCAATATTGTACTTACTTCTCTTAAGACATTTCAGGTTGTTCATATTTGTTCAGGTTATTCACATTTTTTGCAAAATTATATTTTATTTTAGTGTAAACACATGAAAATATTTACATTTATAAAGAGAAAAATTAGGAGTTGTCATTATTTCTATGTTATTATGATAGTGTTTACTGGTCTGACCCACTTGAGATTGAATTGTTCTGAATGTGGAACCTGAACTAAAAGGATTGTTTATATCTTATTGTAATTTTTGCATTTCACACATTCATCCAAAGGGCCGGACTGGACCCTTTGGTGGGCCGGATTTGGCCCCCAGGCCGCATGTTTGACACCTGTGTTTCAGAGGAAACATGTTCTTATCTGACTAAAATATCTGTCAAGTGAATTTAAAGGTTAAAACTACTGGAGGATACACATCTTTTTTACAGTTACAACGTGTTTTAGAATGAAAACAGTGGGGAAAAAAAAGTATGAAATCATTCAAAACATATTCTAAACTTCCCAGAACACTTCAAATATTCTATTTGTCTGTCTTAGTTCAATGCTTTTTTGTCAGCATTGCAGCTAACAGGACTCTATTTCCTGAGTATTGTCTGAATTGTGCTCCAGTTATTTTATACAGACAGAGGGTTTGGAAGTAATTAACAAAAGTAAAGACATGTGGAGGAATTTATGATGACATTCAGCATGAAATCTTCTTGCCCTGCACCGTGCAGTACATATTATTTTAACCCATTCCTGCAAAGTTAGCTATAGACAAATAGCAATTAAGTAATCGAGCAGGGTTTCA
Organism: Sphaeramia orbicularis; assembly: GCF_902148855.1. Lineage (NCBI taxonomy): Eukaryota > Metazoa > Chordata > Actinopteri > Kurtiformes > Apogonidae > Sphaeramia > Sphaeramia orbicularis. The sequence continues at coordinate 2,664,037 of NC_043964.1, forward strand.
TTATGGTGACAGTTTGATATTTGATTGACTTCTTTACACTTGGATGTGATGAAAAGCCAAAAGGGCCCTTTACAGATACAGAAAATTCATAATGGACAGACAACAAAGTGGATTAATAGTTATGACAAATATAATGTTTTTTTTTTCTTTTGATGCGATTAACCCATAAAGACCCAAACATCCACTGTCCACCAAAACCATCTACTGATCTAAACTGGTGATCCATTCATCCTATTGATACATGTAAATAACTGGTGTAAATGTAGTTTATCATCTTTTCATGGTCATCAGATATGATCCATTTGGGCATTCAGAGGCTCTGTAGTTACCATGGAAACACCGTCATCTTCTACAACATTGATTCACCTGTAAAACCCATGGAGTTGGATCAGTGACAGTGGATGGAGACACTGGGTTTATGTTCAGTTAATGGTATATTTTTATTTGAAAAGTCACTTTTTCAGTAGTTTTCTCTGTTTTTAATATAATAAGCCTGAACTTTAATCTGAGCTTTTACGTACATCTACATCACAGGTGTTAAACATGTGGTCCAGGGGCCAAATCTGGCCCACCAAAGGGTCCAGTCCGGCCCCTGGGATGAATTTGTGAAATGCAAAAATTACACTAAGATATTAACAATTATTTTAGTTCAGGTTCTACATTCAGACCAATTCAATCTCATAATAACCTATAAATACTCACAACTCCAAATTTTTCTCTTTGTAAATGTAAATGTTTTCATGTATTTACACTAAAACAAAGTATAATCTTGCAAAAAAAAAAAAAAATCTGAATATCCTCAACAAATATGAACAACCTGAAATGTCTTAAGAGAAGTCAGTACAATTTTAATAATATTCCACCTGTTATTAAATGTTTTGTGTGTTTGTAGATCCACTGTACATGTGGAAATGATACTAAATGCATGAACTGAAGCAGAATATTGTTAAAATTACACTTATTATTTCAGTTTGTTCATGTTATTCACATTGTTTGAAAGGATAGTTTGTAGATGTAAACCTTTTAATAATGTTATTGTACTGTTTTCAGTCTAAAACATAGAGAAAAGTTTGGAGTTGACATTATTTATATATTTTTATGTTTTTATTTCACTGGTCCGGCCCATTTTAGATCAAATTTAGCTGAATGTGGAACTGAACTAAAATGAGTTTGACACCATTGATCTACATGATCAGTGAATTAAATTTAGGAAAATACATGATTTTCATTGAAAAAACACAAAATACAGAAGATAATATTACAATAAATGGTGATAAATCACTTAAAAAATGTTAAATATAGACAAAAAAATATTTTGGAACTGCCACAAAAGTCACACTGGGTCCTTATGGGTTAAAGATTCCACTGTAAGTGATATAAACTGTGAGAAAAGAGTTCATTTTCTAAACCTGAAGGAGAGTGTTTGCTACTGGAAAAAATTTGGGCAGTGTGTTACCTTAAAAAAGGCATGCTTGGAGATAGGATGTGCTTTATTTTTGTACTGAATGTGTGGATGTAGTGTGTCCTGCAGAACAGATGTATGTGTATATATACACTTTATGTCTTACTATAATCCTAACAATAATGATAATAAAGCTCATGTTTTATCACCTCATGTCAGTGCCTTGAATTCCTTCCACATGTCGTGTCCTGTGCAGTGGCTCAGAAGATGACCTTTTTAGAAGTATCTCCCAGTATGCATTACAGAGGGGTAAGGGGGGGCAGCAGATGCATTATGGATCTCAGGTTCTTTTGGTTCTCGACATGAACAGTGTGTGGATCACACTGGGTTACAAAAAAATGTTTTTTGCAAGTTGTCCAGGTTTTTTCAACTGAATTCGGAACATTTTGCACCGCTAGATCCAAAAATGACATCTGTTTTTCTCAGTCAGGTCAGGTTTTTTTGCTAATTTGATTTGGAAAAATTTGATTTTCTCACAAAATTGATGACATTTTTGTGACTTTATCAGTTGATTTTTTTATATAGTTCTCACCCAAACAGGTTTAAAGAGAAAAAAATCATTTTCTAACAGGATTCCTGTTAGGTACAATGGTGTATTCACCGCAGATGTAGCAGAATACGTCAGGCTTATTTTTGCAAGATCTTCTAGTCGAAGCCACTTCATTCACCTGTAATATTAAAAAAACATTAATCATAAATTGGCATAAGTAAAATCTTCAGAACTCGTTTATTGCAAGAAATATGAAAGGATTTTGTATCATATGATGTGAAAATGCCCATAAATGTAAGCAAAAATGTTAAAAAGCCAATATGTAGCATAGTTCAGAAAGTTGACCTGATTGAGCAAAATGAATGTGATTTTTGGATTCAGCACCAAAATGATCCTAAATCAGCTCAAAAACTGAAACAATAAATTTGTTGTTGACCAGTGTAATCTTTGACTGGCTGCACTCTGTGATCCTGCCTCTAGATGTCAGACTGTGTTTAAAACATCACTGACATCTGTCTCAGTCCTGCTGCCAGTGGGTTTGATTTACAGTAATATGACTTAAAAGGCTTCAGAATATCTAAACATAATGTCTTCCTTCTTGAAACAATCATTTCATTCGTACCATATGATCCAGATGAGTTAGGTTTTGTTATTTTCATTCCTTATCATCCAACAAAAGACATGATTTCATTTCTTGGGCAAAGAGAAGGGAGACCTGTGAATATCTGAAAGGATAATACATTCTAATACACACTGTGACTTAGATTAATATAGTCTAACTACATCATTTCATTTCATTTATTACCCCCGCCAGGAGGTATTGTGATCACTTTGTGTTACGCCCCGGCCTAGGGGTTTACCAGGGCGAATATAATATTGCTCACTTTTGTCCCCTCCCAGCTCCCAAGCACACACGTCAGTCAAAAGAATAAAAATTCACAAGATGTATTTTTCTCAGCAACTAAAGGAGGGTTAGGGGAGGGTGCGGCTAAAACAACAAACAAAATATCTTCTTCTGAGTTCAAACTAAATCACCTAATCCAAAAGAAATTCAAGAAATAAAATACAGAAAACTTACCTAACTTCCTAACCCAAAAAACAGGAGAAAAGGTCCAAATAAAAGAGCCCACCTTCCCTACCAGAAAAAGGGTCACATTTACAAAAAAACTCTATTTACAACTATATACAAAATACAAACGTCACACTCGAACACACGACTGACGATCACACACAGGAACACACACAGGAACTGGAGGACCAGGGCCATTTTTAAAGGGGCCGGGCAATCATGCTCCACCAATCAGCTTCCTGTAACACAAACAGACACAAAAAGGCCACAGCACACCTACAGGACGGGGGGAGAACACACACACACTGAACAGAAAACACACACTATATTTCCAACAGTATTCCCTCTCCTGCTTTGACTCTCATATGAATTTCAGGTCCATCCCATTCCTAGTCTATGGGTTCAGTCTGACGTGGCTCCACCCTTTGCAGCTCTAACAGCTTCAACTCTTCTGGGAAGGCTGTCCACAAGGTTTAGGAGTGTGTTCAGGGAATTTTGGACCGTTCTTCTAGAAGCACATTTGTGAGGTCCCACACTGATGTTGGACAGAAGGCCTGGCTCTCAGTCTGCGCTCTAATTCATCCAAAGGTGTTCTATGGGGTTGAGGTCAGGACTGTGTGCAGGCCAGTCCAGTTCATCCACACCAGACTCTGTCCTCCATGTCCAAATGGACCTTGCTTTGTGCACTGGTGCACAGTCATGTTGGAGAGGAAGGGGCCCGGCTCCAAACTGTTCCCACAAAGTTGGGAGCATGGAAGTGTCCAACATGTCTTGTTCTGCTGAAGCATTCCCAGTTCCTTTCACTGGAACTAAGGGGCCCAGCCCAGCTCCTGAAAACAACCCCACACCATAACCCCCCCTCCACCAAACTTTACACTTGGCACAATGCGCTCCCACAAGTATCATTCTCCTGGCGACCGCCAAACCCAGACCCGTCCATCAGATTGCCAGATGGAGAAGTGCGATTGGTCAGTCCAGAGAAGGCTCCTCCCCTGCTCTACAGTCCAGTGGCGGCGTGCTTTACACCACTGCATCCACCGCTGTGCATTGCACTTGCTGATGTATGGCTTGGATGCAGCTGCTCGGCCACGGAAACCCATTCCATGAAGCTCTGTGCGCACTGTTCTGGAGCTAATCTGAAGGACACATGAAGTTTGGAGGTCTGTACCATTGACTCTGCAGAAAGTTGTCCACCTCTTCGCACTCTGCGCCTCAGCATCCGCTGACCCCGCTCCGTCAGTTTCCGTGGCCTACCACTGCGTGGCTGAGTCGCTGTCGTTCCCAAACACTTCCACTTTCTTATAATCCAGCTGACAGCTGACCTGTGGAATATTTAGGAGCCAGGAAAGTTCACCACTGGATTTGTGTCACAGGTGGCATCCTATCACAGTTCCACGCTGGAATTCACTGAGCTCCTGAGAGCGACCCGTCCTGTCACAAATGTTTGTAAAAGCAGTCTGCATGCCTAGGGCTGGATTTAATACACCTGTGGACATGGAAGGGACTGGAACAGCTGAGTCTGGTTATTGGGATAGAGGAGACAAGACTTTTGGCAATATAGTATACATATATATATATATATATATATATATATATATATATATATATACACATATATATATATATATATATATATAATATATATATATATATATATATATATATATATATATATATACACACACACACACACATACATATATAAGCCATACAAAAATAAGCCTGACGTATTCTGCTCCATCTGCGGTGAATACACCATTGTACCTAACAGGAATCCTGTTAGAAAATGAGGTTTTTTCTCTTAAACCTATTTGGGTGAGAACTATATAAAAATCAACTGATAAAGTCACAAAAATGTAATCAATTTTGTGAGAAGATCAAATTTTTCCAAATCAAATTAACAAAAAACCTGACCTGACTGAGAAAACAGATGTCATTTTTGGATTCAGCGGTGCAAAATGGTCCTGATTCAGTTGAAAAAACCGAGACAACTTACAAAAAACCTTTTTTTTGTAAACCCAGTGTTGTCATCATCATGTTATCATGTGTCAACCTTTATTGCTTTAGAAGACACGGCGTGTTGAAACTGAGCTGAAGTAAAGAAAACAGAGAAGGTTTGGGAGCAGATGATGGTCCTCAAACCCCCCCCCACTCATTACACACTAACTCTGGCTTCTGTGATTAAATTCCTGACCCCCGTCGCCTCAGATGGTGTGATATCCCATGTCATGTGTTGGCGGGACGGCTCTCATGCTACTGACCAGATTAGTGCTTCAATCCACAGGCGGCGGCAGCAGCGACGTGGACTCAGTGACCACAGAAGTGAACTTTTCATTTTTCAGCTGAACCTAAACACATCACATTATTTTTTATTTCATTCCCGCTTCACTTGAATGTCACTTTTCCCCTTCGTCCCTTAACGCTTTCCTCTACGATGCGCCCAAAGCTAACATCAGCCTCGCTTGCAATTACCCACAATGCCCTTATGCTGTCTGGGAAGAATGAAAGGGATTGACGTCTTTCTGGCCATCTGCCGCCATCCCATCCCATCCCTCTCCCATCCCTCACTCGCTCTGCCTTGCCCATCTCTAACTCTTCTTTGAGAGGATTAAATGTGACGGTATCAATGTGTGTCTTTGTCTCATCAATGTGGAAGTGCACATTTTGTTTGTGTGTCTGTTCCAACTTTTCCATCCAGTAATATCTTCGTCTGCAGGATTTTCTCTGTGCATCTTCAGGCACTGATGACTGACGTGTCTTCTTTTTCAGCGGCAAATCCTTCCACAGATGAGACAAGTTACTTAGCAGTAAAGAAGACACAAAAGAATAACTGTTTTTTAAATAAATATCTAATTTTTATTAAATACAATATACACAGACCTGGACCTGTAAATTTGAATTAAGTCAGTGGTTTCCAACCTTTTTTGGCTCGTGACTCCATTTTAATATCACTAATTTCTGACGACCCCCAGACATTCAAAACAGAGACTTTTTTTTTGTTGTTTTTTTGCTAAAATTAATTTGTTTTTGATCATGTAATAGTTTGTTACACTATGTTGCAAATAAATGTTAATTTTAGAGGACATTTAGTCTATATAATGTATATTATTGTGGACAGAGGCAGTAAATCCAGGTGTAGATTACTGCATAACCTGGATTTTTCTTGGTCAGGATATGTAAATTATCTGGAAATTTGAATTTGAGAATTTTTTTTTTTTTTTTGCTTGATTCAAGACTTTTTTGTTCAATTCAACATTCAAGATTTTTTTGCTTAATTCAAGTTGTTGTTTTTTGTTTTTTTTGTTTTTTTGCATAATTCAAGATTTATTTTTTTTTGCTTAATTCAAGCAAAAAAAAGAAAAAAAACCTACCAGTGGAACAAGTGAAAACTATCTTGGTAAGATTTCTTGAAACAAGATTTCCCAGATCTATTGTCTATGTTTGCAAATAAATGTTAATTTAGAGGACATTTAGTCTATATAATGTATATTATTGTAGACAGAGGCAGTAAATCCAGGTGTAGATTACTGCACAAAGGGAGAAGAATTTGATTTTTCCTTGGTCAGGATATGTAAATTATCTTGAAATTTGCATTTGAGAATTTTTTTTTTTTTTTTTTGCTTGATTCAAGACTTGTGTTGTTCAATTCAACATTTTTTTTTGCTTAATTCAGATTTTTTGCTATAATTCAAATTTTTTTTTTTTTTTTTGCATAATTCATGATTTTTTATTTTTTTTTTGCTTAATTCAAGCAAAAAAAAAAAAAAAAAAAAAAAAAAAATCTACCAGTGGAACAAGTGAAAATTATCTTGGTAAGATTTCTTGAAATCAGATTTTCCAGATCTATTGTCTAAAAATCAGTTCTTATATCTCACTGAAAAGGTTACTCTTAGGTGATTCTGTCTTATTTTAAGTGTGATGAGATATTGGACTAAAAATGAGGAAAAATACACTTGGTAAGATTTAGATTTTTCCAGTGTACAGTCAGTCCAGCTTGGATTTAAAAGGCTGACAATTAATACTGAACAACACAAGAACTGAAACTATGAATTATGAAAGAGCTGCAGCATCTGAAACTGACCACAGTGAACATCTGACACAGAAACAGAACCACAGTTCAGTTTCAGCTTCAGAGTTTGTCATGTTTTTTATGGATTGGGATTGTCTCTGTCAACTCACCACATATTTTCTATCAGTGATTTTTTTTTATTTTTTTTTAAATTTATTTAGTTATTTTAATTAATTACTAGAAATTTCAGGCGACCCCATCTGAATTCCAGGCGACTCCACACGGGGTCCCGACCCCAAGGTTGAAAAACACTGACTTAAGATTTCAAAGGGGGGGATGCAGTTGATGAACTAGAATTACAAATAGAAGGCAGTTCAGTGGGAGAGAGGATCTTGAAGATGCTGCTTACATAAATTAAGAACTGAAATATAACTATTAAATTTTAACAAAACAACTAACTTTCTGAGACAACCCTGTAACTCATCATTTCTGACACCAAACCACAACGAGAAAATACAAACCAGGTAAACTGCGTTAATGACAATATTAACAATGCGACTGTCAAGGAACAAATAGGTAATGTGCAAGTAGAGCATTAAGGAAGAATGTAAGAGATGAAAAAGAAGGAACGTCCTTATAAAAAAAATAAATACATTCAGTTCATTCATTCATACAGTTGGTTTTCATGAGGTTCTGTCATGTTTTAATTTTTTACATTTGAAAAATAAAAGAAAAACTAGGGATGAAAGAAAAGACTAACAACTTAAAGTTGTCCGTTAAAAGACTCATATTTTTTCCATCACCAAAGACAAATCTGAGGAAGTTCACTCATACAGGAGCAATTTACATTCAGATATACAGTGATAATCAGGACAATGATCAACTAAGGAGATGGGTTATTGTGTAAAACTAGGAAAACTCTCAATCTGAGCTCCTTCACAAAGCAGAACACAATTTGTGACCTGGGTTTAAAGGTTCAGTGAGTAAGATACTAAGGGAATTTAATTACATAATAAATGAAAGTTTAGAATTTTATTCAATAAGAATTGTTGTTAAACGTAGAGGGAATGAGTCACCTCAAACTCAGTGACCAGTTTGCAACACCATGTTCTAAAGTACACAACATATTTGTGCACTCATTATTAAAGTAGGTACAGAACATATTTCTTCTACTTCTTCTCTCATGGTGGCAGAATGGTGCATTATTACTTGCCACCTACTATGTACCAGAATTAAAATCACTAAACTAAAAGCTCTAAATAGATAAACCTAACACTGGCTCTAATAGGAATCTTTTGCGTATTTTACATCAGGGCTCTCAAACTCATTTTCTTTCACGTTCCACATTCAGCCTAATTTGATTTCAAGTGGGCTGGACCAGTAATAATAATAGCATAATAACCTATGAATTATGACAACGCCAAATTTGTGTCTTGTTGTAGTGCAAAAAAAAACCCCATTAAATTATGAAAACACTTACTTTTATAAACTATCCAAAAAAAAGGTGAATAACCTGAAAAAATGAAATTTAAATCAAAATACTTTTAAAAAAATACGTACAATTTTAACAATATTATCCCTGAACTTCTCATTTGTCCATGTGCGTTATGGATCAGATCTACAAGACACTAAACACTGAGGAACAGGAAGAAAAGAGTTCAAACTGGACTGAATTTTTCTTTAGACATTTCAGGTTGTTCATATTGTTCAGGTTATTCACATTTTATTGTTACAGTATAGTTTGTAAATGTAAATATTTCCATAATTAATGTTATTTTTTGCACTAAAACAAAGAAAAAAAATTGAAATTTGTATTATTATAGGCATAATGGAATATTATTTTTGTCACATCAAACCAGTAGTAAATCTGCAGTCATTCTTTTTTGTCGGTTCTTCTGCTGTTATTATTGGACTGTAGATCAGATTGGCCTGAACTAAAATGAGTTCCACAGCACTTTGCAAATTCATCCCAAGGACCGGATTGGAACCTTTGGCAGGACGCATTTGGCCCCCGGGACGCATGTTTGACACCCCTGATCTACATTTTTAGAGGCTGCGGTAATAGAGGGTTGGCTGCAGGCTACAACTTCAATCAATCAATAAAATTTTATTTATATAGTGTCAAATCATAACAAAAATTACCTTGTGGCACTTTACATTTTGTTAGCCTCATAGCTTAATTTCCTACACTCATTCACAAATGGACAGAAGTATTGGGAAACATTGAATTCAGGTGTTTCTTTTCTAACGTGGGCTACAAAACAGTGATAATAATAATAAATGTCAATAATATAGATTTATACAGTGATAAATATCAAATTGATTATGAATATTGAAGTTTATATCTCCAAATCAGCATGAACAGGACATCTTACAGCTGTAGACATGATGAGTCCCAATACTTTTGTCCATATAGTTCATAAACATCAATATTTTCTTGAAGTTTAGCCTGTTAAACCCTGACCATATTTTCAGGGGAAAAAACGCCCTAAACAGACAAACCCAAAGTAAATGAAGAATTCCTTCACAGTAATAAGGTCATATGGATGTTCTTGGTGTCTGTGGACATTTACAGACCTCACAGAATCTATTCCCATTGTCTAAAATATTGTATCTATTACTATACCTGAGTAAACTGGAACAAACTAAAAGAGAAATTAGAATTTTTTATCCTCGCCTGTTTTTTTTCCGGCTGGATTGATGGATCGATTGGATGATATGCATAAATTAATTGTTCGTGTTGGAGATTTTAATAGTGTATATTTCACCCCGCAAAGATTAAAAATCATGTTTGAACATTAAAGTTTGCACTAAAAATATACTTTTGATGTACTTTTATTAACATTAGGGTCTAAACTTTGAGCAAAAGTTGAAAAAAAACATCCATTGTCCTGATTTATTATATTTTTACAGTAGATGAATATTAATATAATTTTTTAGGCCCGAGATTTTTCTTCCTAAGCAGATGCGACGAAAGTAGATGGTTAAATGTAGTAGAAAAATTATTAGTCAGCATGAAAAATATTTGAGAAATTTAGAGGTAGAACATTTAAAATCATAGTCATGGATAAAAAAAAAAAAAAAAAATCAGTGTTGAGATAAATTCAGTAAAAACCATCCCTGAGACATTTTGGAATCAAAGATAACAATTTAAATCAAACTAACCAATGTAATGATATTTATCCCAATATAAAACTGTATTATATCAGTACTGTTTGGTATCCCAGACCCCTGTTAAAAAGAAACCCTTGAATTCACATGTCCCAATACTTTTGTCCATATGTGTATGAGTTAGGCAATTATATTACGAGGCTAACGATTTAGAGCTGTTTTAGACCAGACTGTTTATAAACCAATTCACAGACACCAACAGAATCCTCCCAGGAACCAACACTTGGTGACAGTGGTGAGGAAGAACTGCCTTTTACCGGCACAAACCTCCACACTTTGTGCTACAACATCTCCCATGCTGAACCTTTAAGGGCTTGGACTGGAATGTTACAGCGTTGCCATTGCGACATTTTAATAACTATGAATATTACGCTCATAGAACGCTTCACATATCCAACAGCGCTGTCGATCGAGAGCAGCAAATTCAATATACGTAAAATAAGCAGCAATGCAACCAGCCAGAAAATCCACTGTGGACCTCCACTGGAGTCTTGCTAAGCAGTGGAGTGGTACACTAGAGTGGGGGAAGCGCTCATAAAACAGAAACAAAACGACTGGGGAAACTTTTGTGTCAGATTTCAATCACGGCAGGTCACCGGGTCCGATGGCATGCCGCCGATCGTAAGCGGTGTCGTCACTCTCCTCTCCATCGCTTACTTCGCCTAAAACCTCTCTCTGTCCTCCTCCTCCTCTGTTTCACTCTCTCGCCTCAGACGCTCTCGTTCCCTGTCCCTCTCTCTGTAGGAACGAGGCAGTGTGGGAATCTGAGGCGGAAACGACACAAATATTACATCAGGATGACAAGTATCCTGATATAATAAATAAAAACATTTGCATTTGGACAAAAGGATCAGGTTTTTGTGAGAATGCATGTTTTTATATAGAACGAGTCACGAGTACCTGTCTTACATGTTCAATGTACAGGGGTTGGACAAAATAATGGAAACACCTTAAAAAATCAACAAAATAAATTTCATATGGTGTAGGTCCGCCTTTTGCGGCAATTACAGCCTCAATTCTCCGAGGTATTGATTCAAACAACTGTGAATTGTTTCCCAAGGAATTTTCAGCCATTCTTCAGTTAGAATACCCTCCAACTCTTTTAGAGACGATGGCGGTGGAAATCGACGTCTTACTTGAATCTCTAAAACTGACCATAAATGCTCAATAATGTTGAGGTCTGGGGACTGTGCCGGCCATACGAGATGCTCAACTTCATTAGAATGTTCCTCATGCCATTCTTTAACAATTCTAGCTGTATGGATTGGGGCATTATCATCTTGAGGTGAAGGTGTTTCCATTATTTTGTCCAACCCCTGTATGACTTGTTGTAACATCAAAGCAATCACCTAGACTGCAAAACAAACCTACCTACAGGTACAAATAAAGGAACCTGGAACCTTCAACCTTATAGAAGAAGTCATGATAATTTTATAATAGTGAGCAAATATTACTGATGGATTATGGGTAAACTAAACAGAGGAGTCTGACATGTCACTGTTTCTAAAAGAACATTTTTCTGGACTTTAACCCTTCCATGCATAGTGGTCACTCCAGTGGACAGTTCTTCTCCAGCTGTTCTATTGTATATTTATGGATTTTGTTGTTTTAGTTCCATATCAGTTAACACAGTGGACGCCTATGCATCATCCCAAACACTGTAATTCATACCATTACTGTAAATTTGCTGTTCTAGATAAACCTGATCTGCACGAACATGTTTGATTGTAAAAAAGAAAAAAAAAAAAAAAGCAAATTGTTATTAAACTGTAATTAACAGTTTTTTTTTTTTTTTTTTTGCATATAATTTCCATGCAGGTATTGTTGAAATGTGAGAAAACATCAAATTAGCAGCATTAAAAATGTTTTTATCTCATACTTTTCACACAGTATATCAGTAGATACATGTTTCTTTGCTTCTAAAATTAAATGCATGATTTTGTAACTCCATGTAAAATTGGTTCATAAAAAAAAAAAAATTCAATGACATTGGGTTTTTTTCATGCCTAAAGAGGAATAAATAGTTAGGAAAAAAAATCTTGATTAAGGTTCTCATAATTCATGCATGAAAGGGTTAAAAAAAAAAAAAGAAGGAGCCAAAAATTGAGAGTGCACCCACTTCTCCAGGGAACACTACACCATGGTTTAATATTGTCATTATTAAAACAACAGGCCTTTGGGACCCACCTGGTTATCGTGGCTGGGCAGGGCGCAGTAGCCCGGCTCCGTCCTGCGTAGGAGATGTGGTGAATGAGTACGGAAAGGTCGAGGAGAATGGGAACAGACGGAGCGAGGGAGGGAGAACGGATGGAGCGTGGGGACGGAGATCGGACGGAACGAGACGGGGAGTAAGTGATGGAGTGGGGCTGGGACGGAACGTGGCTGTGGTGGTTTAGTTTGGGAGGCCGAGGGAACGGGGGGCAGCTCGGGTGGTTTCAGGGGGTCCATCAGGTCCATTTCTGTGAGGATCGGTGGAGAGGAATGAAATCCAGCTCCTCTTCTGGTGGGTGCAGTTCCATTTCCGCCGCATCGAGTTCAGCGAGCTCCGCCTTTGACAAGTGATCCACGATGCCGGCACCGAATGAGTCGCCCACCACATTGATGGACGTGCGCATTCTGTCACTGAGTGGACAAACGGTATCAGTGGCTACTGAAATAACAGAGCTGCATGACAGGAGTACTTCTAACAAACCATTCTCAAGTGTTGTCCTGAAAAGGCTGAAGGAGAAACTTTGAAGCTCATGGTACGACCGGAGAAACTGACATTTTAGACGAACATTTTAGCAGGATACTGAAGGACAAGATGGTAGAGAATGCTGTTGGACTTAATGTCAGAACATACTGCAGTGTCTTACATATCATTAGCTTCATAGCATAATTACAGGGATGGGAATCGTTAAGAATTTAACGATTCCGATTCCATTATCGATATTGCTTATTAATCCGATTCCTTATCGATTGTCATTGGGTGAGGGAATAAAAGAGTACAAACAGGTGTGTTTACATAAACTGTCTTTTATATTTCCACCTGCACAGAAAATAGAACATATACAGTATGAACAAATAAGAACAGATGACGCTGGGCCCGTTTCGGGGGGGGGGGGTTTGGCTACAGTGAAAGTGAAACTACAGACTCTTTACTATTTCCTCTATTGCCACATTTCTACTGCGTGGAACCGGTTCGACTCGGCTCGGCTCGTCTCCCGTTGTTGTGCATCTCATTTCCTTTCCCTTCTTCCCTTCGGAAACTTCTATTTGAGGAGTTACGACGTTTTTTGCCCGCACCGGAACTGGAACCGGCCTGGCGTTCACTCTGCTGCTACAGTCACAAGCGCCGCTAAGTAGAGAATCAAATACGTGACATTCCTGTAAATGATTCACATGCTGTGGACAAATGTTTGAGCAGATTGGAGGGATTCCAGCCTTTAGAAGACATGGAAGCTCTGACAGTGTTCAACTGGACCTGGTGTGGTCTGTTTGACCTGGTGTGGTCTGTTTGGACCTGGTGTGGTCTGTTTGGACCTGGTGTGGTCTGTTTAGACCTGGTGTGGTCTGTTTGGACCTGGTGTGGTCTGTTTGACCTGGTGTGGTCTGTTTAGACCTGGTGTGGTCTGTTTGGACCTGGTGTGGTCTGTTTGACCTGGTGTGGGGTTGTGTGGACCTGGTGTGGTCTGTTTAGACCTGGTGTGGTCTGTTTGGACCTGGTGTGGTCTGTTTGGACCTGGTGTGGTCTGTTTAGACCTGGTGTGGTCTGTTTGGACCTGGTGTGGTCTGTTTAACCTGGTGTGGTCTGTTTAGACCTGTGTGGTCTGTTTGGACCTGGTGTGGTCTGTTTGGACCTGGTGTGGTCTGTTTGGACCTGTGGTCTGTTTGGACCTGGTGTGGTCTGTTTACCTGCTGTGGTCTGTTTGGACCTGGTGTGGTCTGTTTGGACCTGGTGTGGTCTGTTTAGACCTGGTGTGGTCTGTTTGACCTGGTGTGGTCTGTTTAGACCTGGTGTGGTCTGTTTGGACCTGGTGTGGTCTGTTTGACCGTTTCTGCCTCAACGCCATGTTGGCCACGTTCTGACCAAAACAATGCAGCATATGTGTGACATCATCGCGCATGCACAACGAAGGCGGAATCGATAAGCAGAATCGTTAAGCAGAATCGTTAAGCAGGCAGGCAAATGATTCCAAGGAGTCGAGCTACTGGGAACTGGTTCTCAAAAAGAACCGGTTCTTGATTCCCATCCCTTAATTACCTTAGTCATAATTTTGGCTGAATTGTGATATCTATATAAAATGAATCAGCAGTGTCAGGAGAGTAAAGTTACGCATATATTTGGCCAAAAATATTACTTGCAATTACGCTATGAGGCTAATGATATACTTTACACTAAAAATGGACTGATTTGACACATTTTTGGAATCTTTTTTCAGCTACATGAACCCTGACACCTCAAATATGTTGTCACAGAGATTTTCCTGAATGTTTTTGGAACATACTATTGTAATTAGGGATGTAACGATTACCGGTATAACGATAAATCCGCGGGAAAATTACAGTTTAAATTCTAATTATCATGAAAACCATGTTTGATTACTGCACTTTAGGGGAGAAAACACCTATGTAAAGATCTGTTTTTATGTCAAATATTTGAGTATAGTTTTAATTTATTACAATTTTAATTTTCTATACCTATATTTGGAACCAATATTCACTTTTAAAGTCTTTGAAAAGGTTCGTTAAGCATCTGTGTGTTATTTATGCAATAAATTATATACATTTTTCAAATCGGGTTTATATATTTTTTTTGTGTTTTTTGTCCTTTTATGTTTTTATAGTAGGTTAAAGTGAAAAAATAACAGACAGATGATATAGATGAAGTTGTGAAAAACAGATCCCAAACATGGGTATAGTAAACATTTGTTATATAGTATATAAAGGCAAAATCTAAAGGACTGAAAAACAGACAGAATAGACTCAGACCACTAAGAGAAAGTGCATTGTGCCTATTATTTTATTTGTTTTATTTTTTTGTTGCTTTTTTTTTTTTTCAAAATACAACTTGGTTAAATTATTTCAGTGTGTGTATGAGTCCTTTTTGAAAAATACCGTGATAATAATGGTAACCGTGACAATTTTGGTCACAATAACTGTGATATGGAATTTTCATATCGTTACATCCCTAAT
Organism: Sphaeramia orbicularis; assembly: GCF_902148855.1. NCBI lineage: Eukaryota > Metazoa > Chordata > Actinopteri > Kurtiformes > Apogonidae > Sphaeramia > Sphaeramia orbicularis. The sequence continues at coordinate 2,679,413 of NC_043964.1, forward strand.
TGTAATATCTGGTGTTATTTGTATGTATCTGAGGTGGGGCCTGTTTTTTTTTTTTTTTTTTTTTTCAGGTAGTCTATTCTGTAAAGCTACTTAAGTCTTAGAAACGAGTTCCCACTATAAACTGTGACAGTAACTATGCTTTAACATTTAGTTCTCTGCTTGTTCTTTTGTACGTTTTCTTTTTGCACTGTCTTGTTTTTTTTTCTGTCATATATTTCATTATCGATTAAATGTGTCGTTAAGAGAAGAAAAAGCTGCTGAGCACTCCTCAGACACCTGACTCACAGCAGCCAGTCGACAGCGATGAGCAGACTGATGTCCTGGGTGGGTAGGCCGACAGCTGTCAGGATCAGCAGCATGGTCACCAGTCCAGCACTGGGAATACTGGCAGCGCCCACACTGGCCAAGGTGGCGGTCATACTGGGAAGAAGAAGACCGTGCAAACAATGATTCCAACGCTTCTCATTTAAGACATGATGAGAGATATACTTTATTTTCCACGGGTGGGGGGGTGGGGGATGTTCGTTGTAGGCAATAGTGCACGGGGGCTGCAACGCCAAACAGAGAACACAGTACAAACAATGCAGACACATAATAAAACTTACACATGGCATACTGAAACACAGGACAGGATACAGCAGCAGTAGATAATAAATAAAACTATCACACAATCCTAAATCCATACCAAAATATGGAACAACATCACAAAATTAAAGCCAGTGATTAAAAATATTAACAACTAGAAAAGCACTTGGAGAGCGCAGACCTCTGCCAAGGCAGGTCAGACCCCCCCCCCATCACCACCAAAATTTAATTATTTGTTCCTTGTGCCAGTATCA
>NC_043964.1:2680264-2695264 GCF_902148855.1 Sphaeramia orbicularis
TATTCAAATAAATCCCAGACAGGACTCTGCTGCTTTCTCCCAACTTTAGTCTGCATGTTTCCAGGTAGAGTGGTGACCAGAAGACGACTGGAAACCACAAGTGAACACAAGTGACGGACCCTTAAATATCATATGGTGCCAGCAGCTAAAATTGCTCGAGGGAAATAAATTGATTTCATATCAATCTGACGTTGGCAAAGATGAAACGAAGGGAATTTTATCCATAATTTTCATACGTTTTAGTTCGTTTTGTAAACACACAATACAGTTCCAGTTAGTTATTGTTTTTTTTTAATTATAGTTTTTATTTATTTCAGTTAACAAAAATGTTTTACAATTCTAGTTTTGGTCATTTCGTTAGTTTTGGTTAACGATAATAACCTTGGCTCGGTGTGCAGGTGGAGTTGAGTTGAAATTCCTTCGACATAAAGAAGGGAGACAACCAGACAAGTGAGTGCATGGTGCACAGAGAACAGAAGCACTGCAATGAGGAAGTGATGAGGTGTGCATGGAAGGACAAAAGGTGCTGACAGGTGTCACTTTGTCAAACATAAACCAACTTGAGCAGAACAAGGTGAAAACATCTTTACCTCCTCTATCAACACTAGGACGCTCATGACCACCACATGTTCGGGTACATGTTACACGGTGACATATGGAAGGAGCGGGCAGCAGACAGAGAAGAGAAGGTTATAGGGGAAGGGGAAGAGGTTTGGACTGATTATTTTGGACATGTCGTTAAATCTGATCCAGTCTTATTGAGAGGGAAGGTATGAAGGGTAAGGATGAGAAGAGCAGTCAAACCGCTGGTGGAAAAACTGGAGTAGGAGGTGAGAAGGAGGCGAAAGAACGAGACGGACCTCCTTCAGTGGCTGTTAACTATGGAGATGCTATCGCTTGTCATCTTCTAAAGCTCAGGTGTCAAACATGCGGCCCGGGGGCCAAAACCGGCCCACCAAAGGGTCCGATCTGGCCCCCAGGATGAATTTGTGAAATGCAAAAATTACACTGAAGATATTAATAATCAATGATGTTCAAATCGTTTTAGGTCAATTCAATCTAAAGTGGATCAGACTAGTAAAATATTATCATAATAACCTATAAATAGGGAAACTGCCAATTTTCCTCTTTGTTTTAGTATATAAAAAAAGTAAATTAGAAAAAAAAGTTACGTTTACAGACTATCCTTTTACAAAAACATAGGAATAACCTGAACAAATATAAACAATCTGAAATGTCTTAAAAGAAGTATGTGGAATTTGAACAATATTCTATATTAAGCCAAAAAAAAAAATCTCAAATTTAGCAAAAAATCTTGAATTAAGCAAAAAAAATAAAATCGTCAATTAAGTAAAAAAACTTCAATTAAGCAAAAAAAAAAACAAAAAAAATCTTCAATTAAGTAAAAAAAAAATCTTCAATTAAGTTAAAAAAACTCTTCAATTAAGTAAAAAACTCTTGAATTAAGTAAAAAAAATCTTCAGTTAAGTTAAAAAAAATGTTGAATCAAGCAAAAAAAAAAATCTTCAATTAAGTAAAAAAATCTTGAATGAAGCAAAAGAAAAAAAATCTTAAATTAAGTAAAAAAATCTTCAATTAAGCAAAAAAAAAAAAAAATCTTCAATTAAGTAAAAAAAATCTTGAATGAAGCCAAAAATCTAGAATTAACTTAATTTTTTCCCTTTGTTTTAGTGCAAAAAATAACATTAAATGATGAAAATATTTACATTTACAAACTATCCTGTAACAATAAAATAGGAATAACCTGAACAAATATGAATAACCTGAAATGTCTTCAGAAGTCGTGGAATTTGAACACATATTCTGCCTGTTATTAAATCTTTAATTGTCACATGAACATGTATAAACGATCAACTTAGGCGTAACATTGTAAACATTGCACTTTTTTTCTTAAGGATTTTCAGGTTGTTCATATTTGTTCATGTTATGTTCAAGTACAGTTGGTGGTGTAGACATTTTCATCATGGAATTTGACTTTTTTTCACTCAAAAATAGAGAAAACTTTGGAGTTGACATTATTTATAAGTTCTTCTCTTATTATTGATGTTATTTTACTGGTCCGGCCCACTTTAGATCAGATTAGACTGAATGTGGAACTGAACTGAAATGAGTTTGACAGCCCTGATCTAAAGGATGAGTGCCAGAGGTAACAAGTGTATTTAGATAGAACTTATACGAGAAAAGTCCTGAGAAGAGAGAGAGAAGAGAGAGAGAGAGAAGAAGAGGAAGAGAGAGAGAGAGAGAGATAGAGAGAGAGAGAGAGAGAGAGAGAAAGAGAAAGGTAGAGAGGCAAGTGTGAAGGAAGGCAAGGAGATGAGCTGGTCTCAGGTTACTCCTTGGAGATCTAAAGGTCTATAAATAGAGGAAGGACAACCCTCAGAACACATCAACACATAAACGAATGTCTGTATTAATACACGCTGTGACTCACACACACTGAAAACGGCATGGAAAAGAGGCTGGCAGATCAACTTTTCTGATGACTATCGCAAAAATCAAATTAGCATCACACACATCGGTAGCTTGGAGACCGAGGGGATTCTGGAGATTCAGGTGCTCGTTGGATTTGCATTTCCTCTCAGCCCCACCGGCGCTGCTCTGTTACTCCCATAGATAGACCGACATGATCAGAGAATGTGGACACTAGAGCAAACACAACAGCATGCACACCTGTCCCAGCCAATAACTCATCCATCAGATGGTCGTGAAATATGACTAATGAAGATAACGTGCAATTAAATGTACAGTTTTTTAATCCTATTTTTTTTACTTTCACATATATCAAATTACTTGAATCCAACTTTGCCTGTAGTACAGTGGCCTTTCTGCTGCATTTATATTAAAATATTCCACTGGAAACTGAACAAAACTGTGCATCAAAAACCTGAAGTACTTCACTCACATGAGCAAAATGCACTTTGCACACAGTAGAAAAAGGAAAGTTATCATTGCTCATAGTTTCTGTCCCTGTTGCACTATTATATGTAATGTTTAGGGATTTATTTTTGCTACTTTAATGTGCATGCACTGTAAAAAAAACAAAACAAAACAAAAAACGGTTATATTCCGACAGCTGGGGTGCCAAAAAATACTGCTACTGTACTTTGATGGAAATAACCATCTCATAAAAATGCGGTAATTTTCCATAATTAAAATATAGTTTTTGTCCTAATTTTACATGAGATTTTGCATATTTTTTTTTTTTTTACTTTTTAATGTTTAATAAAGAATATAACATGTATTAAAACAATCAAATTACCTATAAATATGGACAAACATTGTTATAAAACAAATAATAGGGCTTACATGTTCTACATTCACAAAACACACTTTTTCAACATTTTTGTTGTGAAACCTCCTGTAATTACACAAGATATTTGTCAATTAACAAACAAGTCTGTTTCAACTGACAGAACAATACTTCTTTGACGGTTAATTGTCAGTAATTTTATCTCGTTCTATATATTATTATTTTTTTTGCAGTATTAAACTATAAATCAGTTTAATTGCATAAATAGAAAATAAATATCTGTGAAACTCCAATACATTTGCAAATGTATTTTAACTGTATTTTTCTGTGAAAAAAAAAAATCTTAAAAAAAAAAAAGTAAATGTTCTGGTTCTTCACAGTTCCAGTTTTTTCCTGTTCTTTTCCATCTGACATGTAAAATCACAGTCTGTTTTTGTAATTTCGTTGATATTTTCCTGAATCTTAAAAATACAGGAAAAATCTGTAAAAATACAGTAAAAATTCTGTTAAATTACAGATTTTTTTTTTTTTTTTTTTTACAGTGTAACCAATGAAGATAATGTGCAATTAAATGTAAAGTTTATTTAATCCTATTTTTTTTACTTCCACATATATCAAATTACTTGAATCCAACTTTGCCTGTAGTACAGTGGCCTTCTGCTGCATTTATATTAAAAATATTCCACTGGAAACGAACAAAGCTGTGCATCAAAAACCTGAAGTACTTCACTCACATGAGCAAAATGCACTTTGCACAAAGTAGAAAAAGGAAAGTTATCATTGCACATAGTTTCTGTCCCTGTTGCACTATTATATGTAATGTTTAGGGATTTATTTTACTGCTACTTTAATGTGCATGCACTGTAAAAAAAAACAAACAAAAAAAAACAACAAAAAACGGTTATATTCTGACAGCTGGGGTGCCAAAAATACTGCTACTGTACTTTGATGGAAAATAACCATCTCATAAAAATGCGGTAATTTTCCATAATTAAAATATAGTTTTTTTGTCCTAATTTTACATGAGATTTTGCATATTTTTTTTTTTCTTTTAATGTTTAATAAAGAATAGTAAAATGTATTAAAACAATCAAATTACCTATAAATATGGACAAACATTGTTATAAAACAATAATAGGGCTTACATGTTCTACATTCACAAAAACACCTTTTTCAACATTTTTGCTGTGAAACCTCCTGTAATTACACAAGATATTTGTCAATTAACAAACAAGTCTGGTTCAACTGACAGAACTAATACTTCTTTGACGGTTAATTGTCAGTAATTTTATCTCGTTCTATTTTTTTTTTTTTTACAGTATTAAACTTTAAATTAACAGTTTAATCTCATTAATAGAAAATAAATATTTGTGAAATTACGATACATTTGCAAATGTATTTTAACTGTATTTTTCTGTGAAAAAAAAAAAATCTTTAAAAAAAAAAAAAAGGAAATTTTCTGGTTATTCACAGTTACAGTTTTTTCCTGTTATTTTATATTTGACATGTAAAATCACAGTCTGTTTCTGTAATTTCGTTGATATTTTCCTGAATTTTAAAAATACAGGAAAAATCTGTAAAATAACAGTAAAATTCTGTTCTGTTAAATTACAGATTATTTATTTTTTTTTTACAGTGTAACTAATGAAGATAATGTGTAATTAAATGTAAAGTTAATTTAATCCTATTTGTTTTACTTCCACATATATCAAATTACTTGAATCCAACTTTGCCTGTAGTACAGTGGCCTTTCTGCTGCATTTATATTAAAAATTCCACTGGAAACTGAACAAAGCTGTGCATCAAAAACCTGAAGTACTTCACTCACATGAGCAAAATGCACTTTGCACAAAGTAGAAAAAGGAAAGTTATCATTGCTCATAGTTTCGGTCCCTGTTGCACTATTATATGTAATGTTTAGGGATTTATTTTACTGCTACTTTAGTGTGCATGCACTGTAAAAAAAAAAAAACAACCCAGTAATAAAACGGTATTATTCCAGCAGCAGGGGTGCCCAAAAAATACTGTTAAATAACGGAAAATTTATACATTTGGCAGACGCTTTTTTCCAAAGTGATTTACAGGGGAAAACCAATCAAATCAATCATCAATCAATCAATCAATCAATCAATCATCAATCAAATTTTATTTATATAGCCCCAGATCACAACAGAAGTTATCTCATGACACTTTATATAAAGATTTGGTCAAAACCAGACTCTAACCCAATTTACAGAAACCCAGCAGAATCCTCCTTCTCATAAAAATAACCATCTCATAAAAATGCGGAAATTTTCCATCATTAAAATATAGTTTTTTGCCCTAACTTTACATGAGATTTTGCATATTTTTTTTGACTTCTTAATGTTTAATAAAAAATATTTACATGTATTGAAACACTCCAATTCCCTATAAATATATATAAATAATTTTCAGTGAGACTCAGTTGTCCAATCCACTGATAAAAACTGTATTTGGACAGTTTATCAGTGCTTATACATGTTCTACATTCACAAAAATACATTTATTCAACAGTTTTGTTGTGAAACCTCCTGTAATTACACAAGATATTTGTCAATTAACAAACAAGTCTGGTTCAACTGACAGAACAAATACTTCTTTGACGGTTAATTGTCAGTAATTTTATCTCGTTCTATTATTATTATTATTTTTTACAGTATTAAACTTTAAATTAACAGTTTAATCTCATTAATAGAAAATAAATATTTGTGAAATTACGATACATTTGCAAATGTATTTTAACTGTATTTTTCTGTGAAAAAAAAAAAATCTTATAAAAAAAAATGGAAATTTTCTGGTTATTCACAGTTACAGTTTTTTCCTGTTATTTTATATTTGACATGTAAAATCACAGTCTGTTTTTGTAATTTCATTGATATTTTCCTGAATCTTAAAAATACAGGAAAAATTTGTAAAAATAAACAGTAAAAATTCTGTTAAATTACAGATTTTTTTTTTTTTTTTTACAGTGTAACCAATGAAGATAATGTGCAATTAAATGTAAAGTTAATTTAATCCTATTTTTTTTTACTTCCACATATATCAAATTACTTGAATCCAACTTTGCCTGTAGTACAGTGGCCTTTCTGCTGCATTTATGGTAAAATATTCCACTGGAAACTGAACAAAGCTGTGCATCAAAAACCTGAAGTACTTCACTCACATGAGCAAAATGCACTTTGCACAAAGTAGAAAAAGGAAAGTTATCATTGCTCATAGTTTCTGTCCCTGTTGCACTATTATATGTAATGTTTAGGGATTTATTTTACTGCTACTTTAATGTGCATGCACTGTAAAAAAAAAAAAAACAAAAACAAAAAACGGTTATATTCCGACAGCTGGGGTGCCAAAAAATACTGCTACTGTACTTTGATGGAAAATAACCATCTCATAGAAATGCGGTAATTTTCCATAATTAAAATATAGTTTTTTGTCCTAATTTTACATGAGATTTTGCATATTTTTTTTTTTTTTTACTTTTTAATGTTTAATAAAGAATAGTAAAATGTATTAAAACATCAAATTACCTATAAATATGGACAAACATTGTTATAAAACAAATAATAGGGCTTACATGTTCTACATTCACAAAAACACACTTTTTCAACATTTTTGTTGTGAAACCTCCTGTAATTACACAAGATATTTGTCAATTAACAAACAAGTCTGGTTCAACTGACAGAACTACTTCTTTGACGGTTAATTGTCAGTAATTTTATCTCGTTCTATTATTTTTTTTTTTTTTACAGTATTAAACTTTAAATTAACAGTTTAATCTCATTAATAGAAAATAAATATTTGTGAAATTACGATACATTTTCAAATTTATTTTAACTGTATTTTTCTGTGAAAAAAAAAATCTTTAAAAAAAAAAAAGGAAATTTTCTGGTTATTCACAGTTACAGTTTTTTCCTGTTATTTTATATTTGACATGTAAAATCACAGTCTGTTTTTGTAATTTCGTTGATATTTTCCTGAATCTTAAAAATACAGGAAAAATCTGTAAAATAAACAGTAAAAATTCTGTTAAATTACAGATTTTTTTTTTTTTTTTTTTACAGTGTAACTAATGAAGATAATGTGTAATTAAATGTAAAGTTAATTTAATCCTATTTGTTTTACTTCCACATATATCAAATTACTTGAATCCAACTTTGCCTGTAGTACAGTGGCCTTTCTGCTGCATTTATATTAAAAATATTCCACTGGAAACTGAACAAAGCTGTGCATCAAAAACCTGAAGTACTTCACTCACATGAGCAAAATGCACTTTGCACAAAGTAGAAAAAGGAAAGTTATCATTGCACATAGTTTCTGTCCCTGTTGCACTATTATATGTAATGTTTAGGGATTTATTTTACTGCTACTTTAATGTGCATGTTGCATTTTACTGTTTCCATGTTTAAGGTGCAGCTCATTTGACCTACTTTATAAACTGTTGGTAGTTTAATCTACAGTTATGCATCACAGTCTGTATGATCCTTATATACTAGTGGTGTTACTGTCCTGTGAAAACCCCATATCTCCAGTAAGTCAGCCTTTCATGAGCTCAGTACAAAAGCCCTGTTTTCAGCTGTGAAGCCATGCATTTGAGGATTTTTGAAGAGATTATTTAAAGGACTGAAGGAACACTTCACTTAAGCTCTTTTTTTTTTTTTTTTTTTTTTAAACTTATTTCAGACTTAAGTCACAATTTTTAGGATGTAAGCCTTACTTGAGTCACACTAATAAAATATTCAATTAGATTTAGATTTAGTTTTCACCTGACTCGACTTTGACTTGTGTCAGACGACATGACAAATGGTCAAATGTGTGAATATAATATAATATATAAACAGCCTTCAATCAAAATAACACACATAACATCATAAACAATGGACCCTGCAAAAATCAAAATCGGCAGAAAAATTTGCAGAATTTTTTTGGTTTAATTCAAGATTTTTTTTTAGCTTATTTCAAGCAAAAAATCTGCCAATGGAATAAATGGAAATTATCTTGGTAAGATTTCTTGAAATAAGATTTTCTAGAGCTGTTGTCTAAAAATAAGTTCTTATGTCTCACTGAAAATCTTGTTTCAGGAAATCTCACCAAGATAATTTTCACTTGTTCCATTGGCAGATTTTTGCTTGAAATAAGCTAAATAAATAAATAAATAAATAAATAAATAGCGAATTAAGCAAAAAAAAAAAAAAAAAAAAAATCTTGAATTAAGCAAAAAAGAAAAAAAACCCTCTTGAATTAAGCAAAAAAAAAAATCTTGAATTAAACAACAACAACAAAAAAATCTTGAATTAAGCAAAACGAATCTTGAATTAAGCAAAAAACTACCTTGAATTACGCAGAAAAAAAAAAAGAAAAAAATCTTGAATTAAGCAAAAAAAAAAAAAAATCTTGAATTAAACAACAACAAAAAAAATCTTGAATTAAGCAAAAAACATCTGCCAGTGGAACAAGTGAAAATGATCTTGGTAAGATTTCTTGAAATCAGATTTTCTAGATCTCTTGTCCAAAAATAAGTTTTTTATTCTCATTTATAGTTATTCTTTAGGTGATTCTGTCCTTATTTTAAGTGTGATGAGATATTTGGACTAGAAATGAGAAAAATACGCTTGGTAAGATTTAGATTTTTGCAGTGTAATACATTAAAATATCAAAAGTATACCGTTGTTGTTGATTTGGGAGGATTTTAAATGATGGTGGAATTTTTCACGTAGGATACATCATCATCAGTTTACATAATTTAACTTGTCTTGTTTGACTTTAGCGGGGCTTGACTTAATTTGCTGGAATTTCACCACAGAAACTTGGGATTTGCTTGAGACTTAGGGGTTAAGAGTCAAAATTGGACTTGTAGTTTGTGCATGTGGGACTTAATCCCACCTCTGCATTTAGAGATACGTGGTTTGTACTGAGCAGGAGTGGGAGGAAAAACTGTACTAGCATGTAGTGGAGTAGTATAAGTAAGTATATACATGTCTCAGAGTGGAATACTCAGATACAGGTACTTTAATTTGTACTGAGGTGGTGCACTTACAATACATCACTAGTATATAAATATTTAATTGATTTAATTCTATGTTAAGAACGTGTCAAAGCTCATCACAATTTGTCTAAAGTCTAGTTACTGTAATCATTCTTATTCATTTAACAATCATTTAAAGTCTATAAAAGAGGCAGAAAATATTTAGTCACTGCATAAAATATAACACATCTACATATTAAGTACTTTTGTCAAACCATCCCTTTAAAAATCTACCATCAGCTGCTGCTAGAGAACAATTTAATGGATCTAAATGACATGTTGATCCAAAAGAAAAGTTGAGGTCTTCTGCAATTTCCTCCTGAGACCCAGCAGGGCATTTCTGTCCTCTGTAGGGGACGAGAGTCTCACAGCTTTACTTCAAGAAAAATCGGACAGTGGCCCTGGAGTTTAGTGGCCAAATTCAAAGCTTGGGAATGTATCCAGATGTCATTCTTCTCCCCCAGTTCTGTGTAGTTATTCTATTAAATAGTCCATGTTTTGGTCCTATTCCAATCAGATCTGTAAAAAATTCAAATTCACAATTGATATCATTGATACTGATTTATTGGATCAATCCACTTCCTATCTGTTATAATGGGAACATTTTCAAAGTGGCACCAAATCCAGAATCAGATCCAGATCCAAATAATTTCACTAACTTTTGTTGACATCATCATAAAGAAGCTGTATACCAAGTCTGAGTCAATCAGAACTGGAGTTTCAGAGAAGAAGACGATTGAAAGTTTGTAATGGACGACAGACGACGACAGATGACGACGATGACAGATGACGACAGACGACAACAGACAATGATAGATGACAACAGATGATGACAGATGACAACAACAGGTGACGACAACAGATGACGACAATGACAGATGATGACAACGACAGATGACGACAGACAACAGACAATGACAGACGACAACAGATGACAACAATAGATGACGATGACAGACGATGACAGACGATGACAAACGACGATGACGATGCTGGACGCCGTATGACGACAACAGGTTGCAACCTGTCAGCTGGTGAGCTAAAAACAGCATGTGCAGCTGAGATTCTGGAAGAAATTTCAACCTCAGTAAACATCATATAAGTCATACAATCTACAAGTAATGAACAGAAATATAGAAAAAAATCGACCAATGGCCCTGGAGCTGACTGGCACTTCCTATCTGTTATAATGGGGAAATTTTTCAAAGTGGCACCAAATCCAGAATCAGATCCAGATCCAAATAATTTCACTAACTTTTGTTGACATCATCATAAAGAAGCTGTATACCAAGTTTGAAGTCAATCAGAACTGGAGTTTCGGAGAAGAAGAAGACTGAAATTTCTGTAACGGACGACAGACGACGACAGATGACAACAACGCCACCGGAGGCCGCATGACGACAATAGCTTACAGCGTATCGGCCGGTAAACCTAAACACAAAGAAAAAAAAGAAAAAAAAACCCAAACCAAAGAAAAAAAAACTGCCCTGCAAAAGACATTCCATTCAAAAAAATACAAAATGCAAACTGAAAAAACGGTTGCATTTTGCTGTTTCCAGTTAAGACCATTATTGAATGTAAAAGTGTCCAAACTTGTACTGCCTGGGTCTCAGGAGGTTATAGAATCATGTCAGTAGTTTCTGATCACAGCTGCTCTCACATGGTGGAGGAAGCCTCAGAGAATCTGTGTGTCTGCGATATGCCTTGTAAATATTATATGATAAATACAACATGATATGTACAATATGTGTTGCAAGGCCATCAGAAGCTCGCAGTAACTGGATCTAACTTGTTAAAAGACACTAATGCCCAGTCATTTCAAAGATGCAGTGACTTCCCAGAAAAAAAACAAGCGGCCGGGTTAAACGTAGTGTCAGATGCCTGCTCGGTGCTGGTGTCTGGGGTGTAACACAAGCCACAGTCACATGAACGTAGCCTAATGTTTTTTTTTTGTACGTTTAAATATAGAGAAACTGATTTATATAAAAGTCGGCAAGGTAAAAAAAAGCTACGGTGTGAAAATGGAGAAGAGGAAAAGTTAGCACAGTATCAAAGATCTCTCAGGTCGATCGCATCCAGATGACCGATGTCATATTCTGAATGTGCTCTGGGCTAACGTTCATAATAAACACTTCTTCTTATTCGCCCTCTGTCCCTTTCCATCCCTCTCCTGTTTACCCCATCCTTGTTTCTCTCTGTTTACCTTGTCTCTATGGAGCTATTTATAATCTCCTTTAATACTGCTTCCATTTCATATCAAGGTTATAATAGTTTTGGATTTTTCAGTACAGTTTAGTTCAGTTCCACATTCAGCCTAATGTGATCTAAAGTGGGCCGGACCAGTCAAATAATAGAAATAATAGGAGAAGAACTGATAATAATGTCAACTCCAAAGCTTTTTTCTATGTTTTTGAGTAAAAAAATGTCAAATTCTGTAATGAAAATGTTTACATCTACGAACCACACTTGAACACAACATAAACAAATATGAAGTCTGTGGAATTTCACCAATATTCTGCCTTTTATTAAATGTTTTGTGTATTTGTAGATCCACTGGGATCTGTAAGTTGTGATGCATATGTATAAATGATAAACTGAGGCATAATATTGTTCAAATTGCACTTATTTTTCTTAAGAATTTTCAGGTTATTCACATTTTTGTAAAAGGCTAGTCTGTAAATGTAAACATTTTTGTGTAATTTTACTTTTTTTTTTACACTATAACAAAAAGAAAAAAATTGTTGTTTTCATTATTTATAGGTTATTATGAGAGTATTTTACTGGTTCTGACCCACTTGAGACTGAATTGACCTTAAGTGATTCTAACATCCTTGATCGTAAATATCTTCAGTGAAATTTCTGCTTTTCATAAATTCATCCCAGGGGCCGGATCGGACCCTTTGGCGGACCGGTTTTGGCCCCTGGGCCACATGTTTGACACCTGTGGTTTAGTTTTATTTAGTTTTGACTTTTTTTTTTCTCTAATTCAGTTAGTTTCAATTCCTTTTAGAGCAAGTTTGATAGTTTTATTAGTTTTTGTTATTCTCTAAATGCTTAGTTTTAGTTTAGTTGTAGTTCAGTCGTCTCTTTTCTCTTCTTCTCTGTCGTCGTATTCAAATAAATTCCAGACAGGACTCTGCTGCTTTAGTCTCCATGTTTCCAGGTAGAGTGGGGACCAGAAGACGACTGGAAACCACAAGTGAACACAAGTGACGGACCAAAAAGTGTCGTATGGTGCCGCTAGCTAAAATTGCTCAAGTGAAATGAATCAGTTTTGTATCAATCCAACATTGACAAAGATGAAACAAAGGGAATTTTATCCATAACTCTATCAGTTTTAGTTAGTTTATAAGCACACAATAGAGTTTCAGTTAGTTATCGTTTTTTTCTGTTAATTATAGTTTTTATTTATTTCAGTTAATGAACAGTTCTTTCAATTCTAGTTTTCGTCATTTCGTTACACTGTAAAAAAAAAAAAAAACAATACAAAAAAACCCATAAAAAAATGGTAATATTCCTGCAGCTGGGGTGCCAAAAAAATACTGTTAAATAACGGAAAATAACCATCTCATAAAAATACGGTAATTTTCCATAATTAAAATACAGTTTTTTTGCCCTAACTTTACATGAGATTTTGCATATTTTTCGACTTTTTAATGTTTATTAAAAAATATTTACATGTATTAAAACAATCAAATTACCTATGAATAGATAGATAGATAGATAGATAGATAGATAGATAGATAGATAGATAGATAGATAGATAGATAGATAGATAGATAGATAGATAGATAGATAGATAGATAGATAGATAGATAGATAGATAGATAGATAGATAATTTTCAGTGAGACTAAGTTGTCCAATCCACTGATAAAAACTGTATTTGGACAGTTTATCAGTGCTTATACATGTTATACATTCACAAAAATACATTTATTCAACATTTTTGTTGTGAAATCCTCCTGTAATTACACAAGATATTTGTCAGTGAACAAACAAGTCTGGTTCAACTGACAGAACAAATACTTCTGTTACGGTTAATTGTCAGTAATTTATCTCGTTTTAATTTTTTTTTTTTTTTTTTTTTTTTACAGTATTAAACTTTAAATTAACAGTTTAATCTCATAAATAGATAAGAAATATTGCGAAATTACAATACATTTGCAGATGTATTTTAACTGTATTTTTTCTGTGAAAAAAGAAAAAAAAACTCTTTAATAATTGGAAATTTTATGGTTATTCACAGTTAGAGTTTTTTTCATGTTATTTTCCATTTGACATGTAAAATCCGTCTGTTTTTGTAATTCCATTGATATTTTCCTGTATCTTAAAAACACAGGAAAAATCTGTCAAATAAACAGTGAAAATTCTGTTAAATTACAGATTTTTTTTTGCAGTGTAGTTTTCGTTAACGATAATAACCTTGTTTCATATCACCTTCCTGCTTATGTTTGATGAACAACAGATGACTGGATGTACTGGAGATCATCTGTCACATCAGCTCATATGTTTAGATTTTTTTTTTAAAATCATTTTTCCTTCGTCTTTTTCAGCAATTCACCGCCGTACCTCATCCCACCATTGCCAATGAAACCATCTTGATCCCACCTGGCTTCACCCCCTTCCACGACCCCTTCTTCATCGTAGAGACGATCTGCATCTGCTGGTTCTCCTTTGAACTCGTCATGCGCTTCATCTGCGCTCCCAGCAAGATTCACTTCTTCAAAGACGTCATGAACACCATCGACTTCTTCGCCATCATTCCCTATTTCGTGACGCTCGGTACGGAGCTGGCCAAAGACAAAGGAGCGCAGCCTTCGGTGTCGCTGGCTCTTATCAGGGTCATCAGGCTGGTGAGGGTCTTCAGGATCTTCAAGCTGTCTCGTCATTCGAAGGGGCTCCAGATCCTGGGCCAGACGCTGAAGGCCAGCCTACGAGAGCTGGCCCTGCTCATCTTCTTCCTCTTCATCGGCGTCATACTCTTTTCCAGCGCCGTCTACTTCGCAGAGGTCGACAGGCCCGACACGGCGTTCACCAGCATCCCCGAGGCTTTCTGGTGGGCGGTGGTTTCCATGACAACGGTGGGCTACGGAGACATGTACCCGGAGACGGTGGGCGGGAAGCTGGTGGGCTCCATGTGCGCTATCGCTGGAGTGCTCACCATCTTCTCTGCCGGTGCCTGTCTCGTGTCAAACTTCAGCTACTTCTACCACAGAGGGATGGAGTGTGGAGACGCCACGGAGTACCACCACGTCTCCACACGCTCTGGGAAGACGACGGAGAGGGGGATGAAGAAGGGGAGGATGAGGACGGAGCAGAAGATGGGCCTGAATACATGGGAGACCACGCACCTTTGTACGAGCAGAACAACAGGATGAGCTGCTCTCCTGTCAACGGGACCGTGCTGTCGGGGCTTTGTGCGGGTCAGACGGCCGGTGATCAGAGAGGAATCAACTTCTACCTCAGAGACCCCTGGTCACTCAGGTCTGATCTCAGATGTGACGGGTTTCTACGATAACAGTCAACACTGCCTCACATTGAGAGTAGGAGAAAGTCGAACTGTAAAAAAAAAACAAAAAATAGGATGGCAGCATGTAAATGGACTTCCACAGACACCCAATTTGTGCCACTAATGACATTATCCTAAGGCTTTAGCATGGCTATATTGTACTTTTACAGCAGATA
>NC_043964.1:2700264-2837260 GCF_902148855.1 Sphaeramia orbicularis
ATTATCTTGGTAAGATTTCTTAAAATAAGATTTTCAAGGTCTATTGTCTAAAAATATGTCCTTATATCTCACTTACAAGTTCCTCTTTAGGTGATTCTCTCTTATTTTAAATGTGATGAGATATTTGACTTGAAATGAGAAAAATACACTTGGTAAAATTCAGATTTTGCAGTGTGCTAATTATTCAAGAACCTGAACCATTTTCTTAGTTACATCCAATCGTGTACATGTTTTTTTTTTTTGTTTTTGCAATGCTGTAGATATTATTTCGAGTACGGGAAATCTGGAATTAGCTGTTACAAGTAAAGTGCCGTCGAATAACAGTAAATTCTTCATGGCTTTTCCTGGATTTAGAAACAAAGTCTTAATTTGCCACTATGACCGCACTCATCATGGCAAAAGTCTTAAATATAATAATGAAATGTGAAGCACAAAAACACAGACAAACAGTGTATGCTGATGACATGACCACAGAACAAAGTCTTGTACCCCAGTCATGTAAATGTGCAGAATCTTCATATCTTTATGCTGATACAATGTGAAAACAAACGCTACTTCCCTAATCCACACATTGCATATTTTTCTGATTTGTTATGCTGTTATTTCCTGCTGTCTGCCATAACTAAACATGCTCAGGTGTTACCAGTGTTGAAGCCCCAATACAGTCTGTAATCTCTACTGACGTGGACAACAAAAGAGATCGCTCATCAGCTGGCAGCGGTGCAGACAGCGTCCGTGTAGTTGGTCTAGGGCATATGTTCCACAGGCACACGGTGTAATTAATACAGCGCAGGAAGAAAACTGATCTCAGGTCAGAGACGCCAGAGCTGCCGAGCCAGCTGGCATTTCTGTCTCAGCGGTGAGGCCAAAACTATGATGCCTTCCGGCTAAAGTAACACTGCAGTCGAAAGGATCTGAGGCTCGACGATTAACCGCTGAAATGAAAACCACTGGATCAGACGCTCTGGATCGGTGAGTTTGAAAGGAGGTGGCAAACTTTTTTTTATTATTTCATTCATAGCGGAGAAACTGTAACGGCAGACCAAATCTGAGCTCATTCATCAATCATTTAGTCAGTATTGTTGACAGCGCAATTATTACGACATTGTAGCCTCTTGTTTTATTCAGTTGATCCTGTACGCTGCCAATTTATGTTGTTATTTGAATGGTTTTGTGTTTTCTGATTTGGGTTTTTTTACAGCAGGGGTGTCAAACTCATTTTAGTTCAGTGACCACATTCAGCTAAATTAGATCTGAAGTGGGCCGAACAAGTGAAATAATAACATAATAATATAGAAATAATGTCACTCCAAACTTTTGTCTATGTTTTAGAAGAAATACAAAAAATAAATGTACATTATGTAAAGGTTTACATCTAAAAATTATCCTTTCAAAGGATGTGAATTTTTTTTTTCACTCTAAAAGATAGAGAAAGTTGGAGTTGACATTATTTCTATATTATTGTGTTATTTTACTGGTTTTTAATCATGCTGTTATTCATTTATTTATATACACAGGGTGGGGAAGCAAAATGTACAATATTTTGAGGCAGGGGTTGAAAGACAGTGTATGACCAATGAGTTTATTGAAAGTCATGAGAATTTATTTGCCACAAGAAAATGTCCATCAATAGAAAATGTTTTTATTCTCTGTGTCCTCCTTCTTCTCAATACTGCCTTCACACGCTTCCTGAAACTTGCACAAGTGTTCCTCAAATATTGGGGTGACAACTTCTCCCATTCTTCTTTAATAGTATCTTCCAGACTTTCTGGTAATAGTTTGCTCATAGTCATTCTCTTCTTTCCATTATAAACAGTCTTTATGGACACTCCAACTATTTTGGAAATCTCCTTTGGTGTGACGAGTGCATTCAGCAAATCACACACTCTTTGACGTTTGCTTTCCTGATTACTCATATGGGCAAAAGTTTCTGAAAAGGTATGGATAATAGTGTTAGGTATGATTATGACATCAGTATATGTTTGGGTTCAAAACAACTGACGTAGTGTCTGCTGAGAAAAAACAACTAAATGTTCATTGTAAATTTGGCTTCCCCACCCTGTATATACTGTTATTGTCTTGTATTTTTTTATTATTATTATGTGGTGCAGAGTAGCCCTACGACAATTCAGATTCAGATTCAAGTTTATTTGTCATTTCAGCAAATAAAAATACACAGAAACGAAATATTGTACTCAGGTCCCCGACTGTCAGCAGTATTTAGTAAAAATAGTATAAGTTACTGATAAAATAATAAAAATAATAAAATACTGATATAAAAAAGAGAGCAATAACAATAACGATAACACCCCCCCTAAAAATTACTTATAAATAACTAAAAAGATTATTTATAAAGTGCACAGCAGTAAAGTGCCAATTTAAAAGTGCATTCTGGGCATTCTCAATTTCATTGTAACTCCTTGTGCAATGACAATAAAGAATATTCTATTCTAATAAGATGAACAAACTGAAAAAATCAGTGTAATTTTAACAATATTCAGCCTCAGTTTATCATTTGCACATGTTCATTAGAACTCACAGATCACAGTGGATCTACAAACACACAAAACATTTAATAACAGGCAGAATAATGTCAATATTGTACTTACTTCTCTTAAGACATTTCAGGTTGTTCATATTTGTTCAGGTTATTCACATTTTTTGCAAAATTATATTTTATTTTAGTGTAAACACATGAAAATATTTACATTATAAAGAGAAAAATTAGGAGTTGTCATTATTTCTATGTTATTATGATAGTGTTTTACTGGTCTGACCACTTGAGATTGAATTGTTCTGAATGTGGAACCTGAACTAAAAGGATTGTTTATATCTTATTGTAATTTTTGCATTTTCACACATTCATCCAAAGGGCCGGACTGGACCCTTTGGTGGGCCGGATTTGGCCCCCAGGCCGCATGTTTGACACCTGTGTTTCAGAGGAAACATGTTCTTATCTGACTAAAATATCTGTCAAGTGAATTTAAAGGTTAAAACTACTGGAGGATACACATCTTTTTTACAGTTACAACGTGTTTTAGAATGAAAACAGTGGGGAAAAAAAGTATGAAATCATTCAAAACATATTCTAAACTTCCAGAACACTTCAAATATTCTATTTGTCTGTCTTAGTTCAATGCTTTTTGTCAGCATTGCAGCTAACAGGACTCTATTTCCTGAGTATTGTCTGAATTGTGCTCCAGTTATTTTATACAGACAGAGGGTTTGGAAGTAATTAACAAAAGTAAAGACATGTGGAGGAATTTATGATGACATTCAGCATGAAATCTTCTTGCCCTGCACCGTGCAGTACATATTATTTTAACCCATTCCTGCAAAGTTAGCTATAGACAAATAGCAATTAAGTAATCGAGCAGGGTTTCATTATGGTGACAGTTTGATATTTGATTGACTTCTTTACACTTTGGATGTTGATGAAAAGCCAAAAGGGCCCTTTACAGATACAGAAAATTCATAATGGACAGACAACAAAGTGGATTAATAGTTATGACAAATATAATGTTTTTTTTTTCTTTTGATGCGATTAACCCATAAAGACCCAAACATCCACTGTCCACCAAAACCATCTACTGATCTAAACTGGTGATCCATTCATCCTATTGATACATGTAAATAACTGGTGTAAATGTAGTTTATCATCTTTTCATGGTCATCAGATATGATCCATTTGGGCATTCAGAGGCTCTGTAGTTACCATGGAAACACCGTCATCTTCTACAACATTGATTCACCTGTAAAACCCATGGAGTTGGATCAGTGACAGTGGATGGAGACACTGGGTTTATGTTCAGTTAATGGTATATTTTTATTTGAAAAGTCACTTTTTCAGTAGTTTTCTCTGTTTTAATATAATAAGCCTGAACTTTAATCTGAGCTTTTACGTACATCTACATCACAGGTGTTAAACATGTGGTCCAGGGGCCAAATCTGGCCCACCAAAGGGTCCAGTCCGGCCCCTGGGATGAATTTGTGAAATGCAAAAATACACTAAGATATTAACAATTATTTTAGTTCAGGTTCTACATTCAGACCAATTCAATCTCATAATAACCTATAAATACTCACAACTCCAAATTTTTCTCTTTGTAAATGTAAATGTTTTCATGTATTTACACTAAAACAAAGTATAATCTTGCAAAAAAAAAAAAAAAATCTGAATATCCTCAACAAATATGAACAACCTGAAATGTCTTAAGAGAAGTCAGTACAATTTTAATAATATTCCACCTGTTATTAAATGTTTTGTGTGTTTGTAGATCCACTGTACATGTGGAAATGATACTAAATGCATGAACTGAAGCAGAATATTGTTAAAATTACACTTATTATTTCAGTTTGTTCATGTTATTCACATTGTTTGAAAGGATAGTTTGTAGATGTAAACCTTTTAATAATGTTATTGTACTGTTTTCAGTCTAAAACATAGAGAAAAGTTTGGAGTTGACATTATTTATATATTTTTATGTTTTTATTTCACTGGTCCGGCCCATTTTAGATCAAATTTAGCTGAATGTGGAACTGAACTAAAATGAGTTTGACACCATTGATCTACATGATCAGTGAATTAAATTTAGGAAAATACATGATTTTCATTGAAAAAACACAAAATACAGAAGATAATATTACAATAAATGGTGATAAATCACTTAAAAAATGTTAAATATAGACAAAAAATATTTTGGAACTGCCACAAAAGTCACACTGGGTCCTTATGGGTTAAAGATTCCACTGTAAGTGATATAAACTGTGAGAAAAGAGTTCATTTTCTAAACCTGAAGGAGAGTGTTTGCTACTGGAAAAAATTTGGGCAGTGTGTTACCTTAAAAAAGGCATGCTTGGAGATAGGATGTGCTTTATTTTTGTACTGAATGTGTGGATGTAGTGTGTCCTGCAGAACAGATGTATGTGTATATATACACTTTATGTCTTACTATAATCCTAACAATAATGATAATAAAGCTCATGTTTTATCACCTCATGTCAGTGCCTTGAATTCCTTCCACATGTCGTGTCCTGTGCAGTGGCTCAGAAGATGACCTTTTTAGAAGTATCTCCCAGTATGCATTACAGAGGGGTAAGGGGGGGCAGCAGATGCATTATGGATCTCAGGTTCTTTTGGTTCTCGACATGAACAGTGTGTGGATCACACTGGGTTACAAAAAAATGTTTTTTGCAAGTTGTCCAGGTTTTTTCAACTGAATTCGGAACATTTTGCACCGCTAGATCCAAAAATGACATCTGTTTTTCTCAGTCAGGTCAGGTTTTTTTGCTAATTTGATTTGGAAAAATTTGATTTTCTCACAAAATTGATGACATTTTTGTGACTTTATCAGTTGATTTTTTTATATAGTTCTCACCCAAAACAGGTTTAAAGAGAAAAAAATCATTTTCTAACAGGATTCCTGTTAGGTACAATGGTGTATTCACCGCAGATGTAGCAGAATACGTCAGGCTTATTTTTGCAAGATCTTCTAGTCGAAGCCACTTCATTCACCTGTAATATTAAAAAAAACATTAATCATAAATTGGCATAAGTAAAATCTTCAGAACTCGTTTATTGCAAGAAATATGAAAGGATTTTGTATCATATGATGTGAAAATGCCCATAAATGTAAGCAAAAATGTTAAAAAGCCAATATGTAGCATAGTTCAGAAAGTTGACCTGATTGAGCAAAATGAATGTGATTTTTGGATTCAGCACCAAAATGATCCTAAATCAGCTCAAAAAACTGAAACAATAAATTTGTTGTTGACCAGTGTAATCTTTGACTGGCTGCACTCTGTGATCCTGCCTCTAGATGTCAGACTGTGTTTAAAACATCACTGACATCTGTCTCAGTCCTGCTGCCAGTGGGTTTGATTTACAGTAATATGACTTAAAAGGCTTCAGAATATCTAAACATAATGTCTTCCTTCTTGAAACAATCATTTTCATTCGTACCATATGATCCAGATGAGTTAGGTTTTGTTATTTTCATTCCTTATCATCCAACAAAAGACATGATTTCATTTCTTGGGCAAAGAGAAGGGAGACCTGTGAATATCTGAAAGGATAATACATTCTAATACACACTGTGACTTAGATAATATAGTCTAACTACATCATTTCATTTCATTTATTACCCCCGCCAGGAGGTATTGTGATCACTTTGTGTTACGCCCCGGCCTAGGGGTTTACCAGGGCGAATATAATATTGCTCACTTTTGTCCCCTCCCAGCTCCCAAGCACACACGTCAGTCAAAAGAATAAAAATTCACAAGATGTATTTTTCTCAGCAACTAAAGGAGGGTTAGGGGAGGGTGCGGCTAAAACAACAAACAAAATATCTTCTTCTGAGTTCAAAACTAAATCACCTAATCCAAAAGAAATTCAAGAAATAAAATACAGAAAACTTACCTAACTTCCTAACCCAAAAACAGGAGAAAAGGTCCAAATAAAAGAGCCCACCTTCCCTACCAGAAAAAGGGTCACATTTACAAAAAACTCTATTTACAACTATATACAAATACAAACGTCACACTCGAACACACGACTGACGATCACACACAGGAACACACACAGGAACTGGAGGACCAGGGCCATTTTTAAAGGGGCCGGGCAATCATGCTCCACCAATCAGCTTCCTGTAACACAAACAGACACAAAAAGGCCACAGCACACCTACAGGACGGGGGGAGAACACACACACACTGAACAGAAAACACACACTATATTTCCAACAGTATTCCCTCTCCTGCTTTGACTCTCATATGAATTTCAGGTCCATCCCATTCCTAGTCTATGGGTTCAGTCTGACGTGGCTCCACCCTTTGCAGCTCTAACAGCTTCAACTCTTCTGGGAAGGCTGTCCACAAGGTTTAGGAGTGTGTTCATGGGAATTTTGGACCGTTCTTCTAGAAGCACATTTGTGAGGTCCCACACTGATGTTGGACAGAAGGCCTGGCTCTCAGTCTGCGCTCTAATTCATCCAAAGGTGTTCTATGGGGTTGAGGTCAGGACTGTGTGCAGGCCAGTCCAGTTCATCCACACCAGACTCTGTCCTCCATGTCCAAATGGACCTTGCTTTGTGCACTGGTGCACAGTCATGTTGGAAGAGGAAGGGGCCGGCTCCAAACTGTTCCCACAAAGTTGGGAGCATGGAATTGTCCAACATGTCTTGTTCTGCTGAAGCATTCCCAGTTCCTTTCACTGGAACTAAGGGGCCCAGCCCAGCTCCTGAAAAACAACCCCACACCATAACCCCCCCTCCACCAAACTTTACACTTGGCACAATGCGCTCCCACAAGTATCATTCTCCTGGCGACCGCCAAACCCAGACCCGTCCATCAGATTGCCAGATGGAGAAGTGCGATTGGTCAGTCCAGAGAAGGCTCCTCCCCTGCTCTACAGTCCAGTGGCGGCGTGCTTTACACCACTGCATCCACCGCTGTGCATTGCACTTGCTGATGTATGGCTTGGATGCAGCTGCTCGGCCACGGAAACCCATTCCATGAAGCTCTGTGCGCACTGTTCTGGAGCTAATCTGAAGGACACATGAAGTTTGGAGGTCTGTACCATTGACTCTGCAGAAAGTTGTCCACCTCTTCGCACTCTGCGCCTCAGCATCCGCTGACCCCGCTCCGTCAGTTTCCGTGGCCTACCACTGCGTGGCTGAGTCGCTGTCGTTCCCAAACACTTCCACTTTCTTATAATCCAGCTGACAGCTGACTGTGGAATATTTAGGAGCCAGGAAAGTTCACCACTGGATTTGTGTCACAGGTGGCATCCTATCACAGTTCCACGCTGGAATTCACTGAGCTCCTGAGAGCGACCCGTCCTGTCACAAATGTTTGTAAAAGCAGTCTGCATGCCTAGGGCTGGATTTAATACACCTGTGGACATGGAAGGGACTGGAACAGCTGAGTCTGGTTATTGGGATAGAGGAGACAAGACTTTTGGCAATATAGTATACATATATATATATATATATATATATATATATATATATATATACACATATATATATATATATATATATATATATATATATATATATATATATATATATATATATATATATACACACACACACACACATACATATATAAGCCATACAAAAATAAGCCTGACGTATTCTGCTCCATCTGCGGTGAATACACCATTGTACCTAACAGGAATCCTGTTAGAAAATGAGGTTTTTTCTCTTAAAACCTATTTTGGGTGAGAACTATATAAAAAATCAACTGATAAAGTCACAAAAATGTAATCAATTTTGTGAGAAGATCAAATTTTTCCAAATCAAATTAACAAAAAAACCTGACCTGACTGAGAAAAACAGATGTCATTTTTGGATTCAGCGGTGCAAAATGGTCCTGATTCAGTTGAAAAAACCGAGACAACTTACAAAAAACCTTTTTTTGTAACCCAGTGTTGTCATCATCATGTTATCATGTGTCAAACCTTTATTGCTTTAGAAGACACGGCGTGTTGAAACTGAGCTGAAGTAAAGAAAACAGAGAAGGTTTGGGAGCAGATGATGGTCCTCAAACCCCCCCCACTCATTACACACTAACTCTGGCTTCTGTGATTAAATTCCTGACCCCCGTCGCCTCAGATGGTGTGATATCCCCATGTCATGTGTTGGCGGGACGGCTCTCATGCTACTGACCAGATTAGTGCTTCAATCCACAGGCGGCGGCAGCAGCGACGTGGACTCAGTGACCACAGAAGTGAACTTTTCATTTTCAGCTGAACCTAAACACATCACATTATTTTTTTATTTCATTCCCGCTTCACTTGAATGTCACTTTTCCCCTTCGTCCCTTAACGCTTTCCTCTACGATGCGCCCAAAGCTAACATCAGCCTCGCTTGCAATTACCCACAATGCCCTTATGCTGTCTGGGAAGAATGAAAGGGATTGACGTCTTTCTGGCCATCTGCCGCCATCCCATCCCATCCCTCTCCCATCCCTCACTCGCTCCTGCCTTGCCCATCTCTAACTCTTCTTTGAGAGGATTAAATGTGACGGTATCAATGTGTGTCTTTGTCTCATCAATGTGGAAGTGCACATTTTGTTTGTGTGTCTGTTCCAACTTTTCCATCCAGTAATATCTTCGTCTGCAGGATTTTCTCTGTGCATCTTCAGGCACTGATGACTGACGTGTCTTCTTTTTCAGCGGCAAATCCTTCCACAGATGAGACAAGTTACTTAAGCAGTAAAGAAGACACAAAAGAATAACTGTTTTTTAAATAAATATCTAATTTTTATTAAATACAATATACACAAGACCTGGACCTGTAAATTTGAATTAAGTCAGTGGTTTCCAACCTTTTTTGGCTCGTGACTCCATTTTAATATCACTAATTTCTGACGACCCCAGACATTCAAAACAGAGACTTTTTTTTGTTTGTTTTTTTTGCTAAAATTAATTTGTTTTTGATCATGTAATAGTTTGTTACACTATGTTGCAAATAAATGTTAATTTTAGAGGACATTTAGTCTATATAATGTATATTATTGTGGACAGAGGCAGTAAATCCAGGTGTAGATTACTGCATAACCTGGATTTTTCTTGGTCAGGATATGTAAATTATCTGGAAATTTGAATTTGAGAATTTTTTTTTTTTTTGCTTGATTCAAGACTTTTTTGTTCAATTCAACATTCAAGATTTTTTTGCTTAATTCAAGTTGTTGTTTTTTTGTTTTTTTTGTTTTTTGCATAATTCACGATTTTTTTTTTGCTTAATTCAAGCAAAAAAAAGAAAAAAAACCTACCAGTGGAACAAGTGAAAACTATCTTGGTAAGATTTCTTGAAACAAGATTTCCCAGATCTATTGTCTATGTTGCAAATAAATGTTAATTTTAGAGGACATTTAGTCTATATAATGTATATTATTGTAGACAGAGGCAGTAAATCCAGGTGTAGATTACTGCACAAAGGGAGAATTTGATTTTTCTTGGTCAGGATATGTAAATTATCTTGAAATTTGCATTTGAGAATTTTTTTTTTTTTTTTTGCTTGATTCAAGACTTTTTTGTTCAATTCAACATTTTTTTTTGCTTAATTCAAGATTTTTTGCTTAATTCAAAATTTTTTTTTTTTTTTTGCATAATTCATGATTTTTTTATTTTTTTTTTGCTTAATTCAAGCAAAAAAAAAAAAAAAAAAAAAAAAAAATCTACCAGTGGAACAAGTGAAAATTATCTTGGTAAGATTTCTTGAAATCAGATTTTCCAGATCTATTGTCTAAAAATCAGTTCTTATATCTCACTGAAAAGTTACTCTTTAGGTGATTCTGTCTTATTTTAAGTGTGATGAGATATTTGGACTAAAAATGAGAAAAATACACTTGGTAAGATTTAGATTTTTTCCAGTGTACAGTCAGTCCAGCTTGGATTTAAAAGGCTGACAATTAATACTGAACAAACAAGAACTGAAACTATGAATTATGAAAGAGCTGCAGCATCTGAAACTGACCACAGTGAACATCTGACACAGAAACAGAACCACAGTTCAGTTTCAGCTTCAGAGTTTGTCATGTTTTTTATGGATTGGGATTGTCTCTGTCAACTCACCACATATTTTCTATCAGTGATTTTTTTTTATTTTTTTTTAAATTTATTTAGTTATTTTTATTAATTACTAGAAATTTCAGGCGACCCCATCTGAATTCCAGGCGACTCCACACGGGGTCCCGACCCCAAGGTTGAAAAACACTGACTTAAGATTTCAAAGGGGGGGGATGCAGTTGATGAACTAGAATTACAAATAGAAGGCAGTTCAGTGGGAGAGAGGATCTTGAAGATGCTGCTTACATAAATTAAGAACTGAAATATAACTATTAAATTTTAACAAACAACTAACTTTCTGAGACACCTGTAACTCATCATTTCTGACACCAAACCACAACGAGAAAATACAAACCAAGGTAAACTGCGTTAATGACAATATTAACAATGCGACTGTCAAGGAACAAATAGGTAATGTGCAAGTAGAGCATTAAGGAAGAATGTAAGAGATGAAAAAGAAGGGAACGTCTTATAAAAAAAATAAAATACATTCAGTTCATTCATTCATACAGTTGGTTTTCATGAGGTTCTGTCATGTTTTAATTTTTTACATTTGAAAAATAAAAGAAAAACTAGGGAATGAAAGAAAAGACTAACAACTTAAAGTTGTCCGTTAAAAGACTCATATTTTTTCCATCACCAAAGACAAATCTGAGGAAGTTCACTCATACAGGAGCAATTTACATTCAGATATACAGTGATAAATCAGGACAATGATCAACTAAGGAGATGGGTTATTGTGTAAACTAGGAAAACTCTCAATCTGAGCTCCTTCACAAAGCAGAACACAATTTGTGACCTGGGTTTAAAGGTTCAGTGAGTAAGATACTAAGGGAATTTAATTACATAAATAAATGAAAGTTTAGAATTTTATTCAAATAAGAATTGTTGTTAAACGTAGAGGGAATGAGTCACCTCAAACTCAGTGACCAGTTTGCAACACCATGTTTCTAAAGTACACAACATATTTGTGCACTCATTATTAAAGTAGGTACAGAACATATTTCTTCTACTTCTTCTCTCATGGTGGCAGAATGGTGCATTATTACTGCCACCTACTATGTACCAGAATTAAAATCACTAAACTAAAAAGCTCTAAAATAGATAAACCTAACACTGGCTCTAATAGGAATCTTTTGCGTATTTTACATCAGGGCTCTCAAACTCATTTTCTTTCACGTTCCACATTCAGCCTAATTTGATTTCAAGTGGGCTGGACCAGTAATAATAATAGCATAATAACCTATGAATTATGACAACGCCAAATTTGTGTCTTTGTTGTAGTGCAAAAAAACCCCATTAAATTATGAAAACACTTACTTTTATAAACTATCCAAAAAAAAGGTGAATAACCTGAAAAAATGAAATTTAAATCAAAATACTTTTAAAAAAAATACGTACAATTTTTAACAATATTATCCCTGAACTTCTCATTTGTCCATGTGCGTTATGGATCAGATCTACAAAGACACTAAACACTGAGGAACAGGAAGAAAAGAGTTCAAACTGGACTGAATTTTCTTTAGACATTTCAGGTTGTTCATATTTGTTCAGGTTATTCACATTTTATTGTTACAGTATAGTTTGTAAATGTAAATATTTCCATAATTTAATGTTATTTTTTGCACTAAAACAAAGAAAAAAAATTGAAATTTGTATTATTTATAGGCATAATGGAATATTATTTTTGTCACATCAAACCCAGTAGTAAATCTGCAGTCATTCTTTTTTGTCGGTTCTTCTGCTGTTATTATTGGACTGTAGATCAGATTGGCCTGAACTAAAATGAGTTCCACAGCACTTTGCAAATTCATCCCAAGGACCGGATTGGAACCTTTGGCAGGACGCATTTGGCCCCCGGGACGCATGTTTGACACCCCTGATCTACATTTTTAGAGGCTGCGGTAATAGAGGGTTGGCTGCAGGCTACAACTTCAATCAATCAATAAAATTTTATTTATATAGTGTCAAATCATAACAAAAATTACCTTGTGGCACTTTACATTTTGTTAGCCTCATAGCTTAATTTCCTAACTCATTCACAAATGGACAGAAGTATTGGGAAACATTGAATTCAGGTGTTTCTTTTCTAACGTGGGCTACAAAACAGTGATAATAATAATAAATGTCATAATATAGATTTATACAGTGATAAATATCAAATTGATTATGAATATTGAAGTTTATATCTCAAATCAGCATGAACAGGACATCTTACAGCTGTAGACATGATGAGTCCCAATACTTTTGTCCATATAGTTCATAAACATCAATATTTTCTTGAAGTTTAGCCTGTTAAACCCTGACCATATTTTCAGGGGAAAAACGCCTAAACAGACAAACCCAAAGTAAATGAAGAATTCCTTCACAGTAATAAGGTTCATATGGATGTTCTTGGTGTCTGTGGACATTTACAGACCTCACAGAATCTATTCCCATTGTCTAAAATATTGTATCTATTACTATACCTGAGTAAACTGGAACAAACTAAAAGAGAAATTAGAATTTTTTATCCTCGCCTGTTTTTTTTCCGGCTGGATTGATGGATCGATTGGATGATATGCATAAATTAATTGTTCGTGTTGGAGATTTTTAATAGTGTATATTTCACCCCGCAAAGATTAAAAATCATGTTTGAACATTAAAGTTTGCACTAAAATATACTTTTGATGTACTTTTATTAACATTAGGGTCTAAACTTTGAGCAAAAGTTGAAAAAAAACATCCATTGTCCTGATTTATTATATTTTTACAGTAGATGAATATTAATATAATTTTTTAGGCCCGAGATTTTTCTTCCTAAGCAAGATGCGACGAAAGTAGATGGTTAAATGTAGTAGAAAATTATTTAGTCAGCATGAAAAATATTTGAGAAATTTAGAGGTAGAACATTTAAAATCATAGTCATGGATAAAAAAAAAAAAAAAAATCAGTGTTGAGATAAATTCAGTAAAAACCATCCCTGAGACATTTTGGAATCAAAGATAACAATTTAAATCAAACTAACCAATGTAATGATATTTATCCCAATATAAAACTGTATTATATCAGTACTGTTTGGTATCCCAGACCCCTGTTAAAAAAGAAACCCTTGAATTCAACATGTCCCAATACTTTTGTCCATATGTGTATGAGTTAGGCAATTATATTACGAGGCTAACGATTTAGAGCTGTTTTAGACCAGACTGTTTATAAACCAATTCACAGACACCAACAGAATCCTCCAGGAACCAACACTTGGTGACAGTGGTGAGGAAGAACTGCCTTTTACCGGCACAAACCTCCACACTTTGTGCTACAACATCTCACATGCTGAACCTTTAAGGGCTTGGACTGGAATGTTACAGGCGTTGCCATTGCGACATTTTAATAACTATGAATATTACGCTCATAGAACGCTTCACATATCCAACAGCGCTGTCGATCGAGAGCAGCAAATTCAATATACGTAAAATAAGCAGCAATGCAACCAGCCAGAAATCCACTGTGGACCTCCACTGGAGTCTTGCTAAGCAGTGGAGTGGTACACTAGAGTGGGGGAAGCGCTCATAAAACAGAAACAAAACGACTGGGGAAACTTTTGTGTCAGATTTCAATCACGGCAGGTCACCGGGTCCGATGGCATGCCGCCGATCGTAAGCGGTGTCGTCACTCTCCTCTCCATCGCTTACTTCGCCTAAAACCCTCTCTCTGTCCTCCTCCTCCTCTGTTTCACTCTCTCGCCTCAGACGCTCTCGTTCCCTGTCCCTCTCTCTGTAGGAACGAGGCAGTGTGGGAATCTGAGGAGGAAACGACACAAATATTACATCAGGATGACAAGTATCCTGATATAATAAATAAAAACATTTGCATTTGGACAAAAGGATCAGGTTTTTGTGAGAATGCATGTTTTTATATAGAACGAGTCACGAGTACCTGTCTTACATGTTCAATGTACAGGGGTTGGACAAAATAATGGAAACACCTTAAAAAATCAACAAAATATAATTTCATATGGTGTAGGTCCGCCTTTTGCGGCAATTACAGCCTCAATTCTCCGAGGTATTGATTCAAACAACGTGTGAATTGTTTCCCAAGGAATTTTCAGCCATTCTTCAGTTAGAATACCCTCCAACTCTTTTAGAGACGATGGCGGTGGAAATCGACGTCTTACTTGAATCTCTAAAACTGACCATAAATGCTCAATAATGTTGAGGTCTGGGGACTGTGCCGGCCATACGAGATGCTCAACTTCATTAGAATGTTCCTCATGCCATTCTTTAACAATTCTAGCTGTATGGATTGGGGCATTATCATCTTGAGGTGAAGGTGTTTCCATTATTTTGTCCAACCCCTGTATGACTTGTTGTAACATCAAAGCAATCACCTAGACTGCAAAACAAACCTACCTACAGGTACAAATAAAGGAACCTGGAACCTTCAACCTTATAGAAGAAGTCATGATAATTTTATAATAGTGAGCAAATATTACTGATGGATTATGGGTAAACTAAACAGAGGAGTCTGACATGTCACTGTTTCTAAAAGAACATTTTTCTGGACTTTAACCCTTCCATGCATAGTGGTCACTCCAGTGGACAGTTCTTCTCCAGCTGTTCTATTGTATATTTATGGATTTTGTTGTTTTAGTTCCATATCAGTTAACACAGTGGACGCCTATGCATCATCCCAAACACTGTAATTCATACCATTACTGTAAATTTGCTGTTCTAGATAAACCTGATCTGCACGAACATGTTTGATTGTAAAAAAGAAAAAAAAAAAAAAAAGCAAATTGTTATTAAACTGTAATTAACAGTTTTTTTTTTTTTTTTTTTGCATATAATTTCCATGCAGGTATTGTTGAAATGTGAGAAAACATCAAATTAGCAGCATTAAAAATGTTTTTATCTCATACTTTTCACACAGTATATCAGTAGATACATGTTTCTTTGCTTCTAAAATTAAATGCATGATTTTGTAACTCCATGTAAAATTGGTTCATAAAAAAAAAAAAATTCAATGACATTGGGTTTTTTTCATGCCTAAAGAGGAATAAAAATAGTTAGGAAAAAAAATCTTGATTAAGGTTCTCATAATTCATGCATGAAAGGGTTAAAAAAAAAAAAAAGAAGGAGCCAAAAATTGAGAGTGCACCCACTTCTCCAGGGAACACTACACCATGGTTTAATATTGTCATTATTAAAACAACAGGCCTTTGGGACCCACCTGGTTATCGTGGCTGGGCAGGGCGCAGTAGCCCGGCTCCGTCCTGCGTAGGAGATGTGGTGAATGAGTACGGAAAGGTCGAGGAGAATGGGAACAGACGGAGCGAGGGGAGGGAGAACGGATGGAGCGTGGGGACGGAGATCGGACGGAACGAGACGGGGAGTAAGTGATGGAGTGGGGCTGGGACGGAACGTGGCTGTGGTGGTTTAGTTTGGGAGGCCGAGGGGAACGGGGGGGCAGCTCGGGTGGTTTCAGGGGGTCCATCAGGTCCATTTCTGTGAGGATCGGTGGAGGAGGAATGAAATCCAGCTCCTCTTCTGGTGGGTGCAGTTCCATTTCCGCCGCATCGAGTTCAGCGAGCTCCGCCTTTGACAAGTGATCCACGATGCCGGCACCGAATGAGTCGCCCACCACATTGATGGACGTGCGCATTCTGTCACTGAGTGGACAAACGGTATCAGTGTCAGCTACTGAAATAACAGAGCTGCATGACAGGAGTACTTCTAACAAACCATTCTCGCAAGTGTTGTCCTGAAAAGGCTGAAGGAGAAACTTTGAAGCTCATGGTACGACCGGAGAAACTGACATTTTAGACGAACATTTTAGCAGGATACTGAAGGACAAGATGGTAGAGAATGCTGTTGGACTTAATGTCAGAACATACTGCAGTGTCTTACATATCATTAGCTTCATAGCATAATTACAAGGGATGGGAATCGTTAAGAATTTAACGATTCCGATTCCATTATCGATATTGCTTATTAATCCGATTCCTTATCGATTGTCATTGGGTGAGGGAATAAAAGAGTACAAACAGGTGTGTTTACATAAACTGTCTTTTATATTTCCACCTGCACAGAAAATAGAACATATACAGTATGAACAAATAAGAACAGATGACGCTGGGCCCGTTTCGGGGGGGGGGGTTTGGCTACAGTGAAAGTGAAACTACAGACTCTTTACTATTTCCTCTATTGCCACATTTCTACTGCGTGGAACCGGTTCGACTCGGCTCGGCTCGTCTCCCGTTGTTGTGCATCTCATTTCCTTTCCCTTCTTCCCTTCGGAAACTTCTATTTGAGGAGTTACGACGTTTTTTTGCCCGCACCGGAACTGGAACCGGCCTGGCGTTCACTCTGCTGCTACAGTCACAAGCGCCGCTAAGTAGAGAATCAAATACGTGACATTCCTGTAAATGATTCACATGCTGTGGACAAATGTTTGAGCAGATTGGAGGGATTCCAGCCTTTAGAAGACATGGAAGCTCTGACAGTGTTCAACTGGACCTGGTGTGGTCTGTTTAGACCTGGTGTGGTCTGTTTGGACCTGGTGTGGTCTGTTTAGACCTGGTGTGGTCTGTTTAGACCTGGTGTGGTCTGTTTGGACCTGGTGTGGTCTGTTTAGACCTGGTGTGGTCTGTTTAGACCTGGTGTGGTCTGTTTGGACCTGGTGTGGTCTGTTTGGACCTGGTGTGGTCTGTTTAGACCTGGTGTGGTCTGTTTGGACCTGGTGTGGTCTGTTTAGACCTGGTGTGGTCTGTTTGGACCTGGTGTGGTCTGTTTGGACCTGGTGTGGTCTGTTTGGACCTGGTGTGGTCTGTTTGGACCTGGTGTGGTCTGTTTAGACCGTTTCTGCCTCAACGCCATGTTGGCCACGTTCTGACCAAAACAATGCAGCATATGTGTGACATCATCGCGCATGCACAACGAAGGCGGAATCGATAAGCAGAATCGTTAAGCAGAATCGTTAAGCAGGCAGGCAAATGATTCCAAGGAGTCGAGCTACTGGGAACTGGTTCTCAAAAAGAACCGGTTCTTGATTCCCATCCCTAATAATTACCTTAGTCATAATTTTGGCTGAATTGTGATATCTATATAAAATGAATCAGCAGTGTCAGGAGAGTAAAGTTACGCATATATTTGGCCAAAATATTACTTGCAATTACGCTATGAGGCTAATGATATACTTTACACTAAAAAATGGACTGATTTGACACATTTTTGGAATCTTTTTTCAGCTACATGAACCCTGACACCTCAAATATGTTGTCACAGAGATTTTCCTGAATGTTTTTGGAACATACTATTGTAATTAGGGATGTAACGATTACCGGTATAACGATAAATCCGCAGGAAAATTACAGTTTAAATTCTAATTATCATGAAAACCATGTTTGATTGCTGCACTTTTAGGGGAGAAAACACCTATGTAAAGATCTGTTTTTATGTCAAATATTTGAGTATAGTTTTAATTTATTACAATTTTAATTTTCTATACCTAATATTTGGAACCAATATTCACTTTTAAAGTCTTTGAAAAGGTTCGTTAAGCATCTGTGTGTTATTTATGCAATAAATTATATACATTTTTCAAATCGGGTTTTATATATTTTTTTGTGTTTTTTGTCCTTTTATGTTTTTATAGTAGGTTAAAGTGAAAAAATAACAGACAGATGATATAGATGAAGTTGTGCTGAAAAACAGATCCCAAACATGGGTATAGTAAACATTTGTTTCTATAGTATATAAAGGCAAAATCTAAAGGACTGAAAAACAGACAGAATAGACTCAGACCACTAAGAGAAAGTGCATTGTGCCTATTATTTTATTTGTTTTATTTTTTTGTTGCTTTTTTTTTTTTTTCAAAATACAACTTGGTTAAATTATTTCAGTGTGTGTATGAGTCCTTTTTGAAAAATACCGTGATAATAATGGTAACCGTGACAATTTTGGTCACAATAACTGTGATATGGAATTTTCATATCGTTACATCCCTAATTGTAATATCTGGTGTTATTTGTATGTATCTGAGGTGGGGCCTGTTTTTTTTTTTTTTTTTTTTTTTTCAGGTAGTCTATTCTGTAAAGCTACTTAAGTCTTAGAAACGAGTTCCCACTATAAACTGTGACAGTAACTATGCTTTAACATTTAGTTCTCTGCTTGTTCTTTTTGTACGTATTCTTTTTGCACTGTCTTGTTTGTTTTTCTGTCATATATTTCATTATCGATTAAATGTGTCGTTAAGAGAAGAAAAAGCTGCTGAGCACTCCTCAGACACCTGACTCACAGCAGCCAGTCGACAGCGATGAGCAGACTGATGTCCTGGGTGGGTAGGCCGACAGCTGTCAGGATCAGCAGCATGGTCACCAGTCCAGCACTGGGAATACTGGCAGCGCCCACACTGGCCAAGGTGGCGGTCATACTGGGAAGAAGAAGAAGCCGTGCAAACAATGATTCTCAACGCTTCTCATTTAAGACATGATGAGATAAGATATACTTTATTTTCCACGGGGTGGGGGGGTGGGGGATGTTCGTTGTAGGCAATAGTGCACGGGGGCTGCAACGCCAAACTGAGAACACAGTACAAACAAGTGCAGACACATAATAATAACTTACACATGGCATACTGAAACACAGGACAGGATACAGCAGCAGTAGATAAATAAATAAAACTATCACACAATCCTAAATCCATCCCAAAATATGGAACAACATCACAAGAATTAAAGCCAGTGATTAAAAATATTAACAACTAGAAAAGCACTTGGAGAGCGCAGACCTCTGCCAAGGCAGGTCAGACCCCCCCCCCACCCATCACCACCAAAATTTAATTATTTGTTCCTTGTGCCAGTATCAACGTTTCCTGAAATTTTCATCCAAATCTGTCCATAACTTTTTGAGTTATCTTGCACACGGACAGACAGACAGACAGACAGACAGACAGACCAATGCCGGCAAAAACATAACCTCCTTGGTGGAGGTAATAAAGGATGAGACCACCACATCAATAAATATAAAATGTGGTAAATAAATAAATAAATAGTAACCAGCCATTTTCGCAGTTACAAAGTAAGTGGTCGAGATTTATTAAGAAGCTTCAGTTTGTCAAATAACTGCCTCTAAAACAGGGGAAAACATAAAACACTAGAAGCACTCAGAGAGCGCAGACCTCTGCCAAGGCAGATCAGTGCCCCCCCACCCACCCCCCATCACCACCAAAATGTAATCATTTGTTTCTTGTGCCAGTATCAATATTTCCTGAAATTTTCATCCAAATCTGTCCATAACTTTTTGAGTTATCTTGCACACGGACGGACGGACGGACGGACGGACGGACGGACGGACGGACGGACGGACAGACAGACAGACAGACAGACAGACAGACAGACAGACAGACAGACAGACAAACAGACAGACAGACAGACAGACAGACAGACAGACAGACAGACCGACCGACAGACCGACCGACAGACAGACAGACAGACAGACGCTGACAAAAACAGAACCTCCTTGGTGGAGGTCAAAATTAAAATATGAAGATTGGCTTAAAAGTTCATTTGATAAGAACAAATACACGTATGTAGAAAAACTGAGAACAGTGATCTCATGTACGTATCATAGTGTTTCTAGTGAATGCTAATTTGCAATATTTGTCCCTAGAGAACTTTTTAAAGAGTCAAATGACTTAAATATGACGTAATGCATTGAAACTGATTACAACAGGACACCAACAATACTCATTTACAGTACAGTAAAATAAGACGTTTCTGTTGCTCAATAAACCACAACTTAGTGACTCTCTTGAAAGTTTGAAGCAGATTTCACTTGTGAATTCCAGAGTTTGGCTCCTTTCTCAGAGTGATGTCAGAGTAAAATATGTTTTACAGAATTGAACTTTGCAGATTCCACATGAAGCTGCTCTGGTGGATCTGCTGGAGCTTCACAGTTTATTTATGTTGACTATGGAGGATGAATGCCAGATGCAAGTAACCTAGCGTGTGTTTAATTCAGTCCAGTGGATAACGGATTTTACCCTTTGTTTGGAGGGACAGTTGTTTTCCAGGCGAGGAGAAGACTTTAAATAGCTGATTGATATCTGCTGCTGCTTGCTAAAATAAAAGAAAAAGGCATTTGGCATGTGAAGGACCTGCAGAAGAAAGGTTTGGCTTCGAAGGAAATTTATGTTGATATGGTTTCCACATTAGGGCGAGCTGCTCCTGCTTTAAAAACATTTATCTAAGAAGAAATATCAAAGTGATGATGAAAATTTATACTGTGTATGGAAGACATTTCAGCAAAGCAGCACTGGTAGACGAAATGTGTGGACCACAAATGAGCCATTTATGGATTTACATAAGTACATCACTGTCAACATATGAAACTCAGAGACAAAATACAGGCGGATTAAGTAATCATGACTAAAAAAGAACGGAATGCAAATAAAAGGGTCTTCCAAATACACTCTAAGAAATAAAATGTTGGAATTTGTTGGATTTAATTAAAAATGTTATGCAACTTGTTCCATGAAATATGGTTATTTAAATATAAAAGAATGCTGTAGTTAATCACAAAAATAACTTGCTAATAAATCCAAAGTAATTGTGTCAGTAAATCTAAAATAAGGTGTTGCTTTAATGCTACAACTGAAGAATTATATTTTCTAATCAACAGTATTGGTTTGGATTTACACACATTTAGTTGTAAAAATAGTGATGGGAAGTCCGATTCTTTTAACTAGCTCGATTCTTTTGGTTCGTTCTTCTTTTGCGAATCGATTCCGAAACGATGCAGAATGTTTTTTTAAATTAATGAATCGATTTGGAATCGATTCGCAAAAGAAGAACGAACCGAAAGAATCGAGTTAGTTAAAAGAATCAGACTTCCCATCGCTAAATTTACAACTAAATGTGTGTAAATCCAAACCAATACTGTTGATTAGAAAATGTAATTCTTCAGTTGTAGCATTTTTAGATTTACTGACACAATTACTTTGGCTTTATTAGGAGGTTTTTTTTGCAATTAACTGCAACAATTTTTTACATTTAAATAACCATATTTTGTGGAACAAGATGCATAACATTTTTAATTAAATCCAACAAATTCCAGTGTTTTATTTCTTAGAGTGTATTAAAATAGGTGTCTTATGCTTATGCTTTGCCCCAATTTGTGAATAAGAAATTAAAATTAAAAAGTTTATTTTAAATTTGATTTTTTGATTTTTTATTTTTTTCAAAGGGACAATGCATATTAATAAACACAATATGTGTCAGTACACAAGATTATAGCCAAGGCTAATAATCTCAGGGATGTTTTGAGAATCTCTTAAATTTGCAACATAGAGCACTTATTATTAAACTTTTGTGACTAAAACAAATTCCAAATCTATGAAACTGAGACAAAACACAGGTAGATTGAGTAATCGTGACTAAAAAGAATGGATTTAAATAAAAGGCTCTTACAAATATTAAAATAAGTGTCTTATGCTTTGCCCCAATTTGTGAACAAGAAATTAAAATTAATAAGTTTATTTGAAATTTAATTTTTTTTTTTTTTTTTCAAAGGGACAATGCATAATAATAATAAACATAATATGTACCAATACACAAGATTATAGCCAAGGCTAATAATCTCAGGGATATTTTAAGAATCTCTTAAATTTGCAACATAAAGCACTTATTATTCAATTCTGGTAGCTAAAACAAGTACCAAATCTATGAAACTCTGAGACAAAACACAGGTGGACTGAGTAATTGTGACTAAAAAGAACAGATGTAAATAAAAGGGTCTTACAAATTTTAAAATAAGTGTCTTATGCTTATGTTTTGCCCCAATTTGTGAATAAGAAATTAAAATTAATATGTTTATTTGAAGTTTGAATGTTTTTTTTCAAAGGGACAATGCATATTAATATGTGCCAAGATTATAGCCCAGGCTAATAATCTCAGGGATGTTTCAAGAATCTCTTAAATTTTCAACATAGAGCACTTATTATTAAATTCTGGTAGCTAAAACAAATGCCGAATGACCATCATAAGTGGTAGCTGTTGCCGTCATTCATCACTAGTGTGTCTGAGCCATGAAATGTATATGATAGGCTTTGGTGGAGAAACACCAACTGCAACCTTCTGCATGCAGTACTTGTTCAGCTGCACCGTTTCCAAAGCATGAAAGCACACATTTATAGAAGCTGCTATTCTGTGTAAAGGCAGTGCATGAAGAATTACAGTTGAAGAAACATGTGGCAAAAACCTGGTATTACTGTATGAGAAAGGAAGAGTCATTTCAGAAAACAACTCTGACTTCTTGAATGTTTTTTGACCTACATCATTGATGCATGGAGGAATGCTGCATGTCATGACACGTCTGCAATTAAAACAATGATCAGTTCATTGTGGTCCCACATGTGACCGCAGGCCGGTCTGGACACTGGTTAGCTCCATCTGAGCTCTGACGTTCCATTTACATCTCAATCGTTTCTGACAAAGTGCAGCGCTAATTATCACATCGCTGTAACGCAGACATAATGAGGGACATTCATCAGATTTATACGCTACACATGGTTCTCATTTCTGCAAAAATGTCCCCGCAGATCATACAATAGTCATACAGCACTTTTAACATTAGATTTTGGAATTTGGTGGTAAACAGCTGCTGATGAAAGACATACAATAAACAACTTCAAAGTGAGGAGCATCATTTGTAACCCGCGGCCGCAAGAAGCAGAGTCTGATCCAACAAAACTGGTTCCAATCAGACTTAAATGTTTTGCTGAAACCACAGACATGGGAAGCAAATCTCATTACTTTCTTTGCTCATTTCAAACAGGCTGCATGTTACCATTCATCTGTGGGTATTATAGTACACTACCTAATGCTCATTGAAATCACATGAAAATTCAGAGCAAATGAGCGATAAAAGAATAATCTATAATTTGCAGCAAACTGTTCGAATCCATTTGCAGTTCAAAGGCACGACTTGAAGCGTGGACGCCACAGACTTAGAGATCCAGATGTAAAACAAAGCTGTGGTCTCCATGTTACCATTCTGTTCACTGAAACGCTGCAACACTGAATGTAGGAGCTCCAACGAGAGAAATTCTGTAACAGTCCTGTAGGAAGACATTTCAGAGGGGATGGGGCGGGTTGAACTGGATGATTGACAGACAAGCTGCTGATCCTGCCTGCTCTTTCAGTTTGCTGTTGCATCTGTAGTAAACAAATCGAACAGGATATTTTCTCTAATGGAAAGACAAATAACTGCGCTTAAGGCCTTAGTTCAGGGCTGTCAAACTCATTTCAGATCAGTTCCACATTCAGCTAAATTTGATCTGCAGTGGGCCGAACCTGTAAAAGAATAAAAAAATAATATAGAAATAATGTCAACTCCAAACTTTTCTCTATGTTTTAGAGTGAAAAAAAGTAAAAATTACATTATGTAAAGGTTTACATCTACAAACTATCCTTTCAAACGTGAATAACATGAAGAAACTGAAAAAATCAGTGTACATGTACATTATATAGAACTTACAGATCACAGTGGATCTACAAACACACAAAACATTTAGTAACAGGTGGAATATTGTTAAAATTGTACTTACTTCTTTTAAGACATTTCAGGTTGTCCACATTTTTTTTGGCGAAATAATACTTTGTTTTAGTGTAAATACATGAAAATATTTACATTTACAAAGAAAAAAATTTGGAGTTATAAGTATTTATAGGTTATTGGGTAGTATTTTACTGATCTGACCCACTTGAGATTGAATTGGTTTGAAGGTGGAACCTGAACCTGAACCTGACTGTTCACATCTTAGTGGAATTTTTGCATTCCACAAATTCATCCCAAGGGCCGGATTGGACCCTTTGGCGGGCCAGATTTGGCCCCTGGGCCACATGTTAGACACCATGTTTGTGCCTCAGTTGATAAGGAAGATCACATTAGGGTTTTTAGTTGTAGGTCTGTCCAGTTGTTTCCAGAGGCATGTTGGTTTGTGCAGCTGGTAACACCTCGGGAAATCGGAAATTAACTGAGAGGTTCCAGACCAAGTCTATTTTAATAATTGGTGCGGTGGTGCCAGGCTTCATCTATGCACCAAACAGGCACTTTTTGAGGTAAGGCTTCGGTACAAACTTAAGCACAACCCATTAGTTGTACTTGTCCCAAGTGGACCAGGCTCTCTGGCACAAACTTTAGCTTGAAGCCACATGACACGATAGCCAACTCATTGTTGTTGATGCCCTATTATTAGCTAATACTCACCCTGGCCACAAAAGTCTCCACATGGATTCAACTAAGTGAATACTTCAGATCCTTCCACTGGATAATTACTGCAGTGATTAATATGTTTCAGCTGCAACAAGTTCTTTAATCCTAACTGATGCAGTGAGTGTCTTCTCATTTCAGTTTGCGAGAAAGCATAAATATTAGATGAAGCCACCATTCATCAGAGTCCATCAGGTTGTGAAAGAACAGTTCAGAGAACATGAGACATCATTTTCACATGTGGTATTCATTGTGACATTGCACAAACCTTGTGTGGCATAAATAACCTTAGACATCAGTAAAATTAAACCATAAACCCCAACTCAGCTTCAACCAACACCTCCTGACAGAAACTCAAACTGTATAATTCCAGTAAAAAGGATTGTCGGTAAGCTGTATGATTTTATAACCTTTATGTGATGTTTCTAAGTCTTACCTGACAGTTACAATCTGTCCACCATCCAGTGTGATGTCATTCATCTGGGCGATAAAGATGGCTGCCACGGCTTCATACAGTGCAGTACCATCCATGTTGATGGTGGCTCCTATAGGCAGCACAAAACGAGTCACACGCTTATCAATCTTCAGATTTTCCTCCAGGCAGCGGAAGGTGACGGGCAACGTCCCTGCACTGAACCACGTCAGAGAGGGAAAGGTGTGGACGTACAAAGAACAGGCAGAGACAGCAGCGTTTGATGGGAGAACATAAAACAGGTAGACAGGTGGTGAAAGGCAAAAGTGCAGAGGTGAGGAAGGAGGTAAAGGGGGGAGAGAGAGAAAAAAAACAGAAATCTGAGTGGGGTGTCTACTCCTAACAGCTGGTGCCGGCCACTGTTGCAATCCAACATGTGAATTAAAGGAATTTGATTCCTGGCCCTGCTAAGCTTGGGTCATAATATAATTAGAGTAAATGTTGATAGGATTACCCATATTCACTAAAGCCGCAGTAATGTGCCAAAATGACAGTTGGTTTCAGCGGCAGTGCAGAATCCTGGCAGGCCGAGCCAAGCCGGGCCAGGCAGGATACAACGGGGCCAGTTTGGCTGGTGACAACTAATCCCATGGCTTAGACATTTACAACACAGGATCTGTCTGACATGGACTTTGTCTATGATAGCCTGTGCTCACACATTTGGCTCTGCTGTCCTGATTTATCAGTTCTGTTGCATAAAAACTGAATTTTGCCGTTAGCCTTTTCAGATTTAACCCAAATAGCTGAAAGCGAGTCGCAGGCTACGCCGATCAATCATAGTCACCACAGCAGCTGCTCAAGGAAAAGATGTTGTAAAGAGACATGTGACACACATGTGTTAACACATGCCCCCACAGAGAATGTCCATACACGCAAACACACTTCCTGTGGGCTGTCCTACCTGCTAGCAGTGCCCAACGCCGTGATCCAGGCCTGAAAGATCCCAGAGTAGAAAGCAAACGGGCTTTTTCTGGTGATAGCAAAGAATATGGCCGGTAGAATGAGGCCTCCGTGGATCACCAAACCCACTATCACTGTCACCATGTACATGCCCAGCTGACGGGCCACCACCTCCAAGTCTCCGATCGCTGCAATCTTCCCTGCAATCAGGGATGCAATGCCAATGGGAGAGTACCTGAGGACCAAGGAAGACAAACATTACAAGCACAATAACTGAGGGTCTATTTATCACCATTAGGGCTGTGTATTGGCAAGAATCTGGAGATACAATACAAATCACAATACTAGGATCGAAATACGATATACCGCGATATATCCCAATAATGTTAACAAGGTGATATTTTTTGTTTTGTTTCTGTTTTTAAATGATAATTTCCTGGAAAAACTTATAGTGCAGCATTTGGATAAATAAAGTTTTAACATGCGGCTTTACCAGTAC
Source organism: Sphaeramia orbicularis (assembly GCF_902148855.1). Classification (NCBI taxonomy): domain Eukaryota; kingdom Metazoa; phylum Chordata; class Actinopteri; order Kurtiformes; family Apogonidae; genus Sphaeramia; species Sphaeramia orbicularis. Next base: position 2,726,958 of record NC_043964.1, read on the forward strand.
AAAAAACAAAACAAAACACACAAATAAATAAATAAATAAATGTTTTACAGACATTACAGTTTAAGATCCTGCTTAAATGTTCGTATTCTATTGTGAAACGAATACATAGTGTTCAGTCCCTGAATCATCCAACATCAAAACATTATTTTTGTGCATTCCCAATAAAAAAAAAACCAAACATTTACCTCTTTCAGACAGTAAAAAGTGCTTTTAGGATGCTTGAATTATCCATTATTTAACAAAACAGCGTTATCAGTTTAAAAAAACTACATGTATGACCTGCAATATGGTAAATGGTAAATGGACTGAACTTATATGGCGCATTTTCAACACATTAATGGTGCCCAAAGTGCTTTACAATTCCTCACATTCACCCATTCACACACACATTCATACACCAATATCAATATCACAATACTGCTTTTGTAGTATACAAACAACAGAACAAAATACTCATGTGAATCTAGAAATAAAAGAGCTTGAAAAACAAAAATGAACCCTCACCATGTCTGCATTTGAATAAATACCTAAAAATACTGATACAGTACTTTTGAACCCTTTCATGCACAGTGGTCACTCCAGTGGTCAGTTCTTCTGCAGCTGTTCTCTTGTATATTCATGAGTTTTGTTGTTTTAGTTCCAGATCAGCCAACACAGTGGACTCTTACGCATCATCTCAAACTCTGCAGTTCATACAATTACTGGAACTTTGCTGTTCTTGATAAACCTGATCTGCACTAACATGTCTGAGTGTAAATCAATTGCTAATTGTTATTAGACTATCATTAACAGTTTTCTGAAACAAAAAGCTTTTTTTTTTTTTTTTGCATATCCTCCTGAGACCCAGCAATGCATTTTGTCCTCTGTAGGGGACAAGAGTTTGACGGTTTAACTTAAATGCAGTCCATTGCAAAGGACATTCCATTAAAAAAAATCAACAAATAAATAAAAATTATTTTAAACATGTATCCGAAAAAACTGTTGCATTATGCAGTTTCCAAACAAGATCATTTTTTTGTGTAAAAAAGCTAAAACTGTCAATTTCCTGGGTCTCAGGAGGATATTATCTTCATGAAATGAGTAATAACTAGTATTACAGTATGATTGAATGTGAGAAAACATCAGATTAGTGGCATTAAAAATGTTTTTATTTCATAGCTTTCACACAGTATATCACTTTTAAATACATGTTTCTTTGCTTCAAAAATTAAACATATGATGTCCAGCTGAGTGGACATTTTTGTAACTCCATGAAAAATAGGTTCATAAAAAAAAAAATTTCAATTGCGTTGCTTTTTTCATGCCTAAAGGGGAAAAACAAAACACTCAAGAAAAAAATATTGTCTAAGGCTCTCATAATTCATGCATGAAAGGGTTAATATCAATACAGTATCGTGAAGTGAAGTGAAATATTGTAATATATTGCGATACTGATATTTTCTTACACTCCTGATTACCATTATATTAAATCTATCTGTATCTATTAAAGGGTCTATTTTTGATATTGTATATTCTGACTGAAACCTGACAACCTAATGCTGACTTTCCTTGCTCTTCTTTTGTCCAGAACATCGTGTTTTCCTCTCTGCTGCTGCTAACTATGTTGCAACATCCTCATAATTCCCTAACTGTATATTTTAACATTTAATAATTATTTATATTTGAATAAATATTTACCCAAGACAGTTCATTTCATCATGTCAGGAAAACAACACATCATTCACAGAGGACCGATTCCTAGATGTGAGGACATGACACATTCTTGAGCTTGTGTTTCTAGTGCAGTTGTTTCATTTCATGAATACAGAGCGCTGTGTGATGGAGGAATTAAAGCAGCCTTTAAGCCCTTTTCAGTCCTAGTCAAAGCAGGACTCATCACAACCTGCTCTCTCAAGTCAGTTGGGGTTAAAGATGGCATTCAGTGACAGTTGTTTGGCGCAGTATGCCTTGTATAGGATTTGATGGATGTGTTCTCTGTATGATACGTGTTTTTGTATACACAGGGCTCTATGTTTGGCTCCTTCCATAGGCTCATGAGTAATCTGTTTATACTGTGTGAGTGATACGAACAAGGACACAATTCCTTTGGTGTCCAGCTGCACATGTAGATGGCCTAGGAGAGCTACAACACAAGCATCCTGCTGTTTTTCTTCCAGCCCCCCCCCCCCCCCCTTCCTTCCTCTGCTTCCCATCCCTGCTCTGAGTGCCACTACACCAGTGGTTCCAACCTTTTTTCATCTGCTGCACGTCTGCTCTGTGTTCCAAAAGTCACAACTAAACATGGAGAATCAGCGTTCAGTTTCTATGCTCCGTATATCTGGAACAAACTACCAGAAAATATCAGGTCTGCTGAGAGTCTGAGTTCTTTTAAGTCAAGGTTAAAGACTCACCTGTTCACTGCTGCCTTTGACTTAAAAGGCTTTGGACTTTTTAAATTTTATATTCTCTTTTGAAACTCTGCACTGCAACTCTTACTTCAATATGTGTGTGCTTTTATTTTTTTTTTTGGATTCTATGTGTTGTTTTCTTACTTGCTGTTTTTAATCACCTTTTACATGTTTCTTTTATAATGTTTTAAATGTGTTTCTTTTTATTTCTATATGTTGTGTGAAGCACCTTGAATTGCCTTGTTGCTGAAATGTGCTATATAAATAAACTTGCCTTGCCTTTTTTGGTTCGTGACCCCATTTTAACATCACAAATTTCTGGCGACCCCAGACATTCAAAACAGAGACATTTTTTTGCTAAAATTAATTTCTTTTTGATCATGTAATAGTTTGCTATACTATGATGCAAATAAATGTTAACTTTAGAGGACATTTAGTCTATATAATGTATATTATTATAGACGGAGGCAGTAAATCCAGGTGTAGATTACTGCACAAAGTGAGAATTGTATTTTCCTTGGACAGGATATGTACAGTCAGTTCAGCTTGTACTTACAAGGTTGCAATGAATTACCAAACAATTAAAGAATTTTGAATCAATAAGTACATACTGGCCCGATGAACACTGGAAAGATAAACAGAACCACAGTGCTTCAGTTTCAGCTTCAGAGTTTGTCATGTCTTATACAGGGTGGGGAAGCAAAATGTACAATATTTTGAGGCAGGGATTGAAAGACAGTGTATGACCAATTAGTTTATTGAAAGTCATGAGAATTTATTTGCCACAAGAAAATGTCCATAATAGAAAATGTTTTTATTCTATGTGTCCTCCTTCTTTCTCAATAACTGCCTTCACACGCTTCCTGAAACTTGCACAAGTGTTCCTCAAATATTGGGGTGACAACTTCTCCCATTCTTCTTTAATAGTATCTTCCAGACTTTCTGGTAATAGTTTTGCTCATAGTCATTCTCTTCTTTCCATTATAAACAGTCTTTATGGACACTCCAACTATTTTTGAAATCTCCTTTGGTGTGACGAGTGCATTCAGCAAATCACACACTCTTTGACGTTTGCTTTCCTGATTACTCATATGGGCAAAAGTTTCTGAAAAGGTATGGATAATAGTGTTAGGTATGATTATGACATCAGTATATGTTTGGGTTCAAAACAACTGACGTAGTGCCTGCTGAGAAAAAACAACTAAATGTTCATTGTACATTTGGCTTCCCCACCTTGTATGTATTGTGATTGTCTCCGTCAACTCAACATATATTTTATTAGGAAGTTTTTTTTTGTATTTTTATCAATTATTAGAAATTTCAGGCGACCCCATTTGAATTCCAGGCGACCCCATGTGAGGTCCCGACCCCAAGGTTGAAAAACGCTGCACTACACTCTTTTTCGGAGCGCCTACTCGGGGTCCTGCGAAGCCTCAAAGTGAGCACCGCACTCTGAAGACATGCTCTTACACGCATCTTTCCACGTCCCACTATCCCTTCCTCCCCTCCTCCCTCCCGCATCTGCTTTCCGCACTGCTGCCAAGTGACTCCTCTATCGTCGGTGGATCCATTACATTTTGGAGACCGTCCACCCCGGCTCCCCTGGGAACCTACAACATTGTTCCGGGCCCCGGCTCCTGCTACTCCCCGGCATACCACAGACTCCAGCTTGTCCCAGGGAATCCCTTTTGCTCACTTTCCATCTGTCCATGTCCTTCACTAACACACTAACTACTTCTTCTTCTTCATCTCTCTTCATTTCAGTGTTTGCCGTCCGTTTCTGTTTCTCCCTCTCACAATTTGCCTCATGCGCACACACCTCGCCTTATCCATCACTGTCATTGGCCGCCGTGTGTGGTATCTCCAGAATGTCAAAGCAACGTGGCCGTTGGCCCACATGAGCAAAAACAGACACATGGTGCACAGATAGACACAAAAAACACCGACAGTGAAAACAAGACACTGACCACATGATCATGGAAACCATCGTCATGATAATTTCATTGAGAATGTTGAAGAAATCACACATGATCTTCCCTCGCTCACCCATCCGGCCCATACAGATTCCAAAGGTGATGAAGAAGCCGATCAAGCCTTGAGAACAAAAAAAAAAACAAAAAAACACAAAATGCAAAACAGATTTCAACATGCAAAGCAGAGCACGGTAAATTAAATAAAATGGCAAAATGGGATGATATGAGAAGAAAAAGCTTAAAAATAAAAATGTTTTGGATGTTTTTTTAAATAGAAATTGCAAGTAAAGTCAGCTTTGGTTTAATTTTCCCCTAATTTTAACCCTTAAAGACCTAGAAATGCTTCTCTGGTGACTTCCACGTGTTTTTTTTCTCAAGCTCTAACCTTTTTTTTAAAGTGATTTATCACAATCTTTTAGGTTATCCTCTGCATTTTCAGTGAAAATTAGGTATTTTCCTATATTTAATTTACTGATCATGTAGAAGTTCATAGAAGTTCAGGATATATTTAAAGGATATTATATCACAGCAAAGAAAACTGAAGCAACAGTAGCTTTTTCAACCAAATATAATTAACTGAATATTAAAAAACAAAGTGTCTACTGTCATTTATCAAACGACATGGGTTTTACTGGTGAATCGATGTTGCCAAGTCAATGTTGTGTCTTTCAACATTTGCTACTGTCTTATCTGATGCTGCTGAAAAGCTGAGAAACTGTATTTTACGTGAATTATTTCAATGTATTGATATGATTAGTTTATGAAAATTTTTATATCAGTAGATGCTTTTGGTCACTAGCAACTTTTTTAAGTCTTTAATAAGATATGTCTTTATTTTATTTGTCCCACAAGGTGAAATTTGAGGGTTTGTATTTATTTATTTAGTTACAGGACAGTGTGTATAGGCATTAGTTACAAAGAACAAGATGCATGCATCAGATTTAGCAGAGAAGCTAATTTCCATCTGTTGTCCTGGACAAACGACTAACATAACAAACATCACTTAGATTACAAAGTCATAATATACTGGAAGAAAACCGTTAAACATGACAGATAGGTCAATGGTTCATAGTGCACAGTCATTCTGCACACGGGAACCTTCAACAAACAATGCTTCTGTAAATAATATTTGATATCTTTCTAACTTCTTGTAACTGAATCTAAAATTAGCCAAAATAACCAGAAATCAAAAACCCAAATGAAAGACTAAATAAAAATAAAACCAAATGAAAATTTCAAAACTATATCTTTGTTATCAACTCACCAAGGACATTCATGCCCCATTTATATTCCAGTTTCTTCTTGTTGACTAAAATGGGCTCTGTTTGGTTTGATGCTGCAACTGGCACCTTTTTTAGCACCGTCTGAACCTGGAGGGAGGACAGAATGACACTCAGATTGATCTGTGGTTCAAACAGATGCTGGAATTCATATTGTGGTTGTGAATCAACAAAAGCTTGGCAGTGGCACAGTGAACACAGCGCTGTATGTGGAGAAAAAGCAAAACAGGGAGATTTTCATAAAGAAACAACAAAGGCACGAGAAGAGAGACGGAGAGGGTGAAAGGCGAAGGACGAAATCTGTTCTGCGAAAGCAATTATGTCTTTTATGACTACAGTGAATCCCTGATGAGTGCAAAACAAAAGAAGCAGCAAGAGCAGAGATGCAGACAGATAAAAGCAAGATGTGGAGAAGGATGGAGAGAAAAGGGCGCCGAGCAGAAATAAAAGCAGAGAATACTCCAGGGAGAAAGACGAGAAAACACAGGTCACTGTAAGCTCAGCGGCGTGGCATGTTCACGAGCAGATGCCCGACTGTGGTGCACAAGGATGCAGCAGGACAGATGTAAAGAGATTAACAGTAACAGAAGGGCTCACCCTCACAACACAGTCAACTTCTTCTAATCATGCAGACACACACAGGACTGGAAGAAGAGGAGGCGGGGCAGGATTTGGACACAAGAAGGCAACTGTTGCATCGTGATTGAGACTTGGATTATGGTTCAGAAATGATCCGATTGGACAAACAGTGGCTGTTTCCTGACTCTACTGTAACTCAGCACACAGATGGAAACTCCAGGGTTACAATAGAGCATGGATATGTCTTTACTTCTACATTATTTTATTAATCTTTGATTTAATTTTGGAGTGACCCCCTAAAACTCTTTTTATGACTTAACTTTCTACCAAGTATTGATCTGGTTCAGTGGAGGAGGAAGAAGTCAGATGTTTTACTTGAGTACAAGTTTTACTGTGAAAAAATTCACAGTCTGGCAAACATAAACCTCTGAGCAAGTTTTGAAAGGATGTATGCATGTAAATCACATCACAATAGTCCAACACAGACAATAAACTGCAGCAACAGATCTCTTTTTAGTCTCAAATGAAAGACAGGATCTGATTCTGAAATAAAAACCTAGTTTCAGTTGAATCTGGGACATGAATGAGAGAAAGAGTTATTCAGTAAAATAAGCAGATATCTGTAATGAGATAAAGATTCAATCTAAGAGCTGTGTAAAGTGGTGTTCAGAGAATTTTATTTGCATTTGAAAGCAAATGTCATGCATTTAAAACCAGTTTTAATTCAACCTAATTTTGGTTAAAACTGCGAGAGCATCACTTTGGGCATGAATGCTGAGCTATATATTACTGTATCATCAGCATAATAATTATCGCAATTACAACTAGAAAAGCACTCGGAGAGCGCAGACCTCTGCCAAGGTAGATCACCCCCCCCTCCCCCAAATGTAATCATTTGTTTCTTGTGCCAGTATTAACATTTCCTGAAAATTGAATCCAAATCCGTCCATAACCTTTTGAATTATCTTGCTAACAGACAGACGAAACAACAAAAAAATCTGCCCCCCTCCCGGATCACAACCAGTATTTAATAATTTGTTCCTTGTACCAGTGTCAACATTTCCTGAAAATTTTCACAAAAATCCATCCATACCTTTTTTTATCTTGCTAACAGACAAACAAACAAACAAACAGACAGACAGACAAACCCTGATGAAAACATAACCTCCGCCATTACACTTGCTGGGGGTAATAAATATTTATCGGATCTTATCTTATCTTTTCTTAAAAGTCACATCAGAAAGTAAACCAGTAACTGGTAAATAGTTAATTAAGTCGCTTGTAATAAGTGTAGTGGTGAAAAGACTGATATTTGTATTACTTAAGTTACATAAAATGGAAACACGGAAGAAAAGCGTGACCGAATCTGCACTGGAGCACAGTCATTGAAGAACTGTTCTTTTTTATATTCTACCGCTGATTCTGTTCATGTAATGTATGGTATTTAACATGGCAGAGGGAATATATGCAAAACACATAGGCTATCTAAAATGAAAAATGAATGAAAAAGCAGCTAACCGAAAAAAAAAAAAAAAAAACACAACTGGCTTTACCTGCAAATAAGACAACACTGATAACATTCATTCACTCCTGTTACATGACAGTGGATTTCACTCTTTCAACAGTTGATCGTGTTTGTATAAAAAGAGTCTCCTCGAAACAGCATATAATTTATACACATACATATACGTCTGTGCTTCCTGTTGCACTTCACTTTGTAACTAACAGTGGTTCACACACTCATTACTGTACAGTTTAGATAAACCTGTAGGATGATCCTCTTTAAATCAGAGGAGAAAACTGTATGTTGCTTTAGGCAGTGTTAGGTGAACTACCTACTTACATCTCCAGCCTCTTTTCATATCATACTAGCAGCTACAGCACTAGATCTACTGAACCCTCCAAAGATGAAGTCAGAACTTGGTAAAACTGCTTTTTCTTTTCATGCTCCATGGATGGAATGAAGAGTTAAACACCATCCTATTTGAAACACTTTAAATACTTGCAAGCAATTCTGAAAGAATCTTGTTGATGCTTAACATGATCTATTGTAGATGGTGTGAGTCACAGACATCCATTTTCCTTTGTTTTTTCTTTACTATTCTTTACTTTTTATCTTTTCTAAATTGCTTTTATGTTTTTATTGTGTTTAATGTGTTTTAATATGAAACTGTTAGTTGCAACTATTTTAACCAGAACTCACTGGAAGAAGAGATCTTGTGTTTCAATGGGACCTTCCTGAAGAAATATGGGATGAATAAATACACAAAATGACAGTTGAATAATTTCCTATCTTTAGGAGCTTTGTTTAAAGCCCTATTATGTTCCACATAGCTACACTCTAAGGATCAGCCTTGGCCTTTTGAGCCTTGGAGTCAATTCCTGCCTTCACTCAGTCCTGCTGACACATGTAAAGACCATTGTAAATGGAATACGGAGGATGTTCAGTATCTCTAGAGAATCCCCAGTCCATAAAAACCTCCTTCATTCTGTCCGCCTGCTCACTAATACTTTGGACAGACATGCTTATGACCTGATCTTTGGCCTTTGGTTAACCGTAAAGGGGAGTTCCCAACATTTTATGAAGTGTCATAGCTCCAAATCTAGACAAAAGGGTTCAGAATCATCATTTAGCATTTCTCATAACAAATGAGAATGTTTCCCGGTTAAACAGATGACAACAGGTGGTTTACCATCTCCTTGAAGTAAATTGATGCAGGCTTTAGATGAATAGCAACATCACCTGGCCATTTTCATGTTCATATTTTAACCTTTACATGCATAAATGGGTCAAAATGACCCGTGAAGTTGTTTTCTTGCAACAGCTTTGTAAAGTTGTTAGCATTTCATATTCCAGGTATTCCTCAAAGAACATGTTACTGACATCATGCAATTTAAATTATAGTTTTTGTATTATTACCCCAAGCTTCCACAGGTGGGTCAAAATGAGTCGCAGTGGAATTTCATCTGAACCTTTGGTTCATCCTCCAGCAAAACCACTAAACCACTCACTCATTAAATGGATGTTGACATTGTCCTATTGCTGTTATATACCATATAGCCAATTATATCCTACAGAGGGATGTAACGATATGAACATTTCACATCATAGTTATTGTGACCAAAATTATCACAGTTATCATTATTATCGCGGTATTATTGAAATTGTGCTCAAAATGTTCAAAAAGTACTAATTCACACACTGAAATAATTTAACCAAGTTGTATTTTGGAAAAAAACCCAAAAAACAAATAAATCAAATAATAAACACAATGTCCCTTCTGTTGCAGAAACATTCAAATATTAACCCTTAGTGGTCTGAGTCTAGTTTGTCTGTTTTTCAGTCCTTTTGATTTTGCCTTTATATACTATAGAAACAAATGTTTACCATACCCATGTTTGGAATCTGTTTTTTCAGCACAACTTCATCTATATCATCTGTCTATTATTTTTTCACTTTAACCTACTATAAAAACATAAAAGGACAGAAAACACAAAAAATATATAAAATCCGATTTGAAAAATTTATATAATTTATTGCATAAATAACACACAGATGCTTAATGGACCTTTTCAAAGACTTTAAAAGTGAATATTGGTTCCAAATAGTAGGTATAAATGGATAAAATGTTAAAAAAAAAATGAAAAATTTAAAAAACTTCAAACATGAAATCATTCTTTTGTGGACCCAACCCCAATACAAATGATTATTTTTAATATGACAAAATGGCAAAAGTGGCATAAAAACACACTGATTTTAACACAGGCCATTTTTGACCCATTTATGGAAGAGTGGAGGGTCCAGACACTTGTGCATTGAAGGGTTGAGAATCCTGCTTTACAGACAGCAAACAGTGTCAGAGTAATATTCCAGATGCTGACGGTACCTGTTGGAAGCAGGCCTGCACCAGATTCTCAGGGAACAGGTTTCTGATCAGGTCCAGGAATGCGTCTAAGCTGCTGACTTCCTGGTTCTTGGTGGCTGTGGTTGTCGTGCTTCCCCTGAGTTTGGGGTTCCCTGGGTGGATCCCCAGCACCAGGATGACCCCGAGGATGGCAGCGATGACAGTGGTGGACATGTAGTAGACCATGGCTCTGCTCCCCATCCTGCCACTGGAGCGAGCATCTAAACCAGCCAGCCCTGGAAAACACACACAACGATCAGTGTCTGCCCAGACAGCAAAACCACTATGGCTTAAATCTGGCCCAAAACTGGCATGCCATTTTGGCAAAGTTCTGGGTGGATGTATAAATGGCCCAAAATAGGCAAGCCAAAATCAAACCAGAAGGAAGCCAAAATTCACCCAAAAGTAATTGCGGACTTCCAAAGTATAGCCATAATTGTCCCAGAAAAGCCCCAAATCCCCATAATCCAGCCAAAAAGTAGCCAAAACTGCCCCAAAGGGAGGCCAAAAGGAGGACAAAATTCACCCCAAATTTGTGTTGATCATGCCCCTTTAGCCCTATCAAAAAATTATATTAATATTCATCTACTATAAAAATATAATAAATCAGGACAATGGATGTTTTTTTCAACTATTGCTCAAAGTTTAGACCCTGATGTTAATAAAAGTACATCAAAAGTGTATTTTAGTGCAAACTTTAATGTTCAAACATGATTTTTAATCTTTGTGGGGTGAAATATACACTATTAAAAATTTCTGACACAAACAATTAATTTATACATATCATCGTCAATCCAGCCGAAAAAAAACAGGCGAGGATAAAAAATTCTAATTTCTCTTTTAGTTTGTTCCAGTTTACTCAGGCAGAGTAATAGATACAATATTTTAGACAATGGGAATAGATTCTGTGAGCTCTGTAAATGTCCACAGACACCAAGAACATCCATATGAACCTTATGATTGTGAAAGAATTCTTCATGTACTTTGGGTATGTCTGTTTAGGCGGTTTTCCCCTGAAAGTATGGTCAGGGTTCAACAGGTTAAAATGAAGTGGGTTTTCTTCTGGATAGAAATTCCCACACTTTGCGCAGTGTTTTGGCTTCACAGAAATATGCCAAAACACAACCAAAACACATCCATATATGGAATAAGATGTTGCTGCTCTTTAGTCAGTCTTCTGTCTTGCCATAACCATGCCATACCATCCCTATACTTGATCCCACTCTTTGCCCAGTCTTTTGGTTCACCACACATATGCCAGAACTCAGACATATACTGCTGGTGCCTCCAGATCTATTATGGAGAACCGTAGTCATACCACAGTTAAACCTAAAGGTTTTCATAACGCCAAAAAACCCCCAAAAGTTCCAAATGTATGCCATAATACTGCCAGAATATTTACTATCTAGGTGCAGTTAATGACAGTCAGACAGACAAACGAGGCCTTTTAATTTTAGTTTTTTTCTTTTTCCACCAGTGCTATAAACCTTGAAGCCACACAGTATTATTTCCTAAAAGGACAAAAACAGTTACTACTATTGTTTGGTTTACTTTACAGTGCATATTTTTCTGCCAAACCCCATCAGCCCCATAGTCATTTATTCCTTCATTGTGTTTCTACTGAATGTGTAGGCGGCCTAATGTTTGTTTGTTTGTTTGTCGTCATGTTAAACAATTCTTTTGCTACAGAACTTAAAATTAATTTGTATGTTCAGATTGATGTAAGTTCTTGTGGCCTTGTCGATTGTGTGTTTGATTTTTGTTAACTGTAATCTTTGAAATAAAGGTAAAAAAAAAATTCAGTTTCAGCTCAAAGTGACTTCATATATAGGAGACATTCTTTCTGTCAGATTTTTTCGTCTTACTGTACTCATGTCCCTTAAATCAGGGGTGTCAAACTCATTTTAGTTCACAGGCCAGATTCAGTTAAATTTGATCTGCAGTGTGCCGAACCAGTAAAATAATAACACAATAATATATAAATAATGTCAACTCCAAACTTTTCTCAGTGTTTTAGAGTGAAAAAAGTTAATTTACATTATTAAAACGTTTACATCTACAAACTGTCCTTTCAAAAGATGTGAATAACATGAACAAACTGAAAAAAATCAGTGTAATTTTAACAGTATTCTGCCTCAGTTTATCATTTCCACATGTACATTATAACTTACACATCACAGTGGATCTACAAAGACACAAAACATTGAATAACAAGTGGAATTTTGTTAAAATTGTACTTACTTCTCTTAAGACATTTCAGGTTGTTCACATTTTTTGCAAAATTATACTTTGTTTCACTGTAAATACATGAAAATAAAGAGAAACATTTGAAGTTGTCATTATTTCTATGTTATTATGAAAGTATTTGACTGAATCCTGCCCACTTGAGATTAAATTGTTCTGATGTGGAACCTGAACTAAAAGGATTGTTCATATTTTAGTGTAATTTTTGCATTTCACAAAGTCATCCCAAGGGCCAGACTGGACCCTTTGGCGGGCCGGATTTGGGCCCCGGGCCGGATGTTTGACACCTGTGCCTTAAATTGAGCAGATGTCATGACATGACAATCGTCAGCTTCAACTGCTATTGCTAACTGCTAAAGTTAGCTAACTGCTAACTGGAAAAATTATTTTCTCGCTAAAATGATCACTTTCATCGGCCATTGTCGACATGTTGGTGCTGTAATGAGTAATGAATGTGGCTAAATCAAGCACTTTAACAATGTTTAGTACATGACGGTAACATGGTAAGAGTTTATTTTTGTTTTTCTATATGGGTATTATTGTTATGCAATGGACAGAGTTTACTTTTTATTTATTTTTTTTATATGGGCATTACCCAGATAGCAAATATTTTGGCAGTATTATAGCATACGTTTGGCATTTTTGTCTTTTTTTTGGCGTTATGAAAACCTTCAGGCTTAACTGTGGTATGGCTAAGGTTATCCATAATAGATGTGGTGGTACCAGCAGTATATGTCTGAGTTCTGGCATATGTGTGGTGAACCAAAAGACTGGACAAAGAGCGGGATCAAATATAGGGATGGTACGGCATGTTTATGGCAAGACAGAAGACTGACTAAAGAGCGGCAACATCTTATTGCATATATGGATGTGTTTTGGTTGTGTTTTGGCAGATTTCTGTAAAGCCAAAACACTGCACAAAGAGCAGGAATTTCTACCCAGAAGAAAACCCACTTCATTTTAAAAACATGATCAACACAAATTTGGGGTGAATTTTGGCCTCCTTTTGGCCTGTCTTTGGGGCAGTTTTGGCAACTTTTTGGCTGGATTATAGGGATTTGGGGCTTTTCTGGGACAATTATGGCTATATTTTGGAAGTCCGCAATTAGTTTTGGGTAAATTTTGGCTTCCTATTGGTTAGATTTTGGCTTGCCTATTTTGGGCCATTTACATCCGCCCAGAACTTTGCCAAAATAGGATGCCAGTTTTGGGCCAGATTTAAGCCATAATGATTTTGCTATCTGGGTAGTGTTATGAAAAGGACAGAGTTCATTTTGGGTTTTTTTTTTTTAATGTAAGTAATATTGTCAAGAAATGGACAGAGTATAGTTTTGTTTTTTTATATGGGTATTGTTATGAATTGGACATAGTTTATTTTTGATAAGTATATTACTGCTAAGAAATGGACAGTTTTTGTTGGTTTTTTGTGCATTATTGTTATGGAACAGATATTTCATTTTTGTTTTTGGTATGTGTATTACTGTCATGAAAAGGACTTTTTTTTTGTGCACGATTACTGCTACGAAAAAAAAAGGACAGAGTTTACTTTAATGTGAAATGCTGCTGCAAAAAGGACAATATCTACTTGATATCTATAGCAGTTTTGTGTTTTGTGTAGGAATTTAGGGTGGGTTGAAAGATGGGGTAAGGGGGTGGGAGATTATAAGTTAAACTTCATCCTGCTCATTTTCAAATGTTGGACTTTCTTTTATATAATCGTTTTATTGTTTGGTTTTAATGCAAATTCAAATAAATAAATAAATAAACAAACAAACAAACAAACATGTTAAGACCATGACAGCATTTAGCATTGCTGGCAGAAGAATTAGCATGAACCAACATGTCAAAATTATTAGCATTCAGAGAAGAAAATACCTGTACGCCCACACTAACGTATGCTGTAAATCATGTGTATTGCATGTGTGTTTACTGACACACCTGTAATGAGGCTGGAGATGATTAGAGGCAGGATGAGCATCTTGAGCATCCTCATGAGGATTTCTCCAGGGAAGGAAACCATGGTGAGGATAGCGCTGTCTGTCACCATCATGTACCGCAGTAACATCCCAAACACCACCCCCATAACCACACCTGAGAGAGAAGAGAGACGCCTCATACGTCACAAATTCACTAAAACATTTGTTTCAGTAAAAAATTGAAAATATGTTCAAATAAATGTCTTTTACAATAAAATCCATCCCTTGCCTCACAGACGACCCTACATACATACATATTAGGGATGTAAAGATTAACGGTGTAACGATAAATCGCCGCAAAATTGCCAACGGTTAGTATTACCATTTAAATTCTAATTCTCATGATTAACGCACTTTTAGGGGAGAAAACCCTACGTAAAGATCTGCTTTTATGTCAAATATTTGAGTATAGTTTTAATTTATTATAATTTTAATTTTTTATACCTAATATTTGGAAACAATATTCACTTTTAAAGTCTTTGAAAAGGTTCGTTAAGTATCTTTGCGTTATTTATGCAATAAAGTAAATACATTTTGCAAATTGGATTTTATGTATTTTTATGTTGATATAGTCGATTAGAGTGAAAAAATAATAGATGATATAAATGAAGTTGTGCTGAGAAAACAGATCCCAAACATGGGTATAGTAAACATTTGTTTATATAGTATATAAAGGCAAAATCAAAAGGACTGAAAAACGGACAAAATAGACTCAGACCACTAAGGGTTGATACTTGAATGTTTCTGCCAAGAGAAAGTGCATTGTGCCAATTATTATTATTATTTATTTATTATTATTTTTTTAATTTTTTTTTTTTTCAAAATACAACTTGTTTAAATTATTTCAGTGTGTGAATCAGTACTTTTTGAACATTTTGAGCACAATTTCAGTAATACCGTGATAATAATGATAACCGTGATAATTTTGGTCACAATAAACGTGATATGAAATTTTCATATCGTTACATTCCTAATACATATACATGAATCTGAAAATGTTGTATATGATGTAAATATGATTAGCACTTCCATCTGTGTGCTGGTTTAGACTTGAGATGACAGATTCTAGGTCATTGCACTTTGGTGGACTTTCTGGCCCGATTCTTTTCTCCCTAAAATGTTTTCTTTGCATCTGACATGAAAGAGACCTCTGACTAATGATGACCGTCTACTGTAATATAAACAGGTTTAAATTGAGATTTAGATCTGGCTGACAAATAGCAGGCAAAAATAACACACTTTGTGACTTTGCAAGGCTTTTTGACAGGAAACACAGCCATTGTAGAAACATACCAAAGTGTTTACACAGACACACAACAACAAGATGTCTCATGAGAAAATTATGGTGTCTTTATAGTTAGGATTTTGCGTGTTTATATTTGCACAAATGGCTGTTTTTTTTTTAACAATAGAACTAACCTCAAGAAGCATTTCAGTCAAAACTTTGGGTTTTTCATGTGAAATTATTTCGAAATTAACCAAACCACCCTTGTTTTCTGAGGTATTGCTTAACCCTCTGGTATCCCGTCCACCAAGGCCCTTACTAAACACCAAGTGTGCCTTTTTGGCACACTTGTGGAATAATGTCAAAAATTTTTCATACAGTTTGTTTTTAATACTTTTACACTTTTATCTATTTCATCAACTTGAGCCGAAAATAAAAATACCAAATACTGAATAATTGTCACATTTTTTAACCCTTTAAATGCCATGTTTGTAATGTAAACAAACCATTTTTTGGATACAAAAAACACAAAAAATTAATTTTTTTCAATATCCTACATAAAAAGTGGATCACATTATTTGATTTTTTTCATCCTGGCATATGTCAGTGATTAACTCCAACACTGGTTAATTTGCATTATTATTTTTGGTGCTAGGTCAAATGTTAAAAAATACTAGCATCTGTCACCAAGTGTGCCAAAAAGGCACACCTATGAATCAAACTATTAAATATTATATATTGATTTATTTTTCTGCTCTAATTTTATTTTATTTTTGTAAATCAAAGTCAGCCCTTAATCATCATACATATCAAATAATCATTCATTTTAGATTTTTTTTTAACCCTTTAAACAATCTCTTTTCAATTTTTTGATGCAAAAAACTAATTTTTTTTTTTTTTTTTCCCCAAAATACTACAAAAAATTGGATTACATATTATTTGATTTTTGCAGCCTGGCATATGTCAGTGATTAACAGCAACATTAACAACATTGATAAATTAATTTAGACCCTCACCTCTCAAATGAAGCCCAGATATCAGTAAAAGCAGGATTTATGCCTTAATGGCGTTGGATCAAAAACGGTGGTTCTAATGGAAGAAATAGTGCGTTTTAGGCACACTTGGTGACAGATGCTAGTCTTGTAATTTTCTTTTGTTTACAATGTGCAAATTTTAGTTGGTGGCCAGAATTTTAAAGATCATGCAAAAATGAACAACTTTTGAATTCTAACCTTATTTAAATTGTGAAAAATAATATGAAGTTTTTTAACACAAAGTGCAAAGTGTGCCTAAAAAGCGCACCCGGATGCCGGAGGGTTAACTAAACTGCAGTGTTAACTTGCATTTCGTTTTGGACAATAGCTGCCAGCACAAAGGTAAACACAACATGAGTGCGTACCCATGACAGTGAGTCCCAGCAGTAGGTTGTGGGTGTTGCGACTGCAGTGACCCGCATCTTTATATGCAACGTCTGTGTTGTCATCTCGCTGGTTTTCCTCTTTTTCGTTCTTTGCGCCGAACTGGTTCGCTGTCGCCTGGTTCGTCATCCTGCCTGTGGAAACAGTGAGCGATACGACAATACATGCATCAACCCCATTTAGCACAGGCTGGCCTGCACGTTCACCAGTTAATGAAACACTCTGAGCTCTTTAATTGATGCGTCCAGTGTGAAGACTCTGGATTGTTTATAGACTATCTTAACAAAGCATTCTTTTCCTGTGGCCAGTGAGGATCCACATCGTTGCCATCCTGGGTGGCTGACTCAACTTTTAAAGTGCGACTGGGGGCAACCGAGGCCACCTACTGCTAATACAACAGGAATGTCCTCTCAGTATTTGGTTTTGGATTCGCAAGGGAAGTCAAGAAGTATGGCTGCAGGCAACCCAAACACAGCAGGCGATGGCTAAACACAACACGAAGAAACAACTCCAGAGATGTAATCTGTACATCATCATCTAAATGGAAAAGAGAGGATGGGCCAGGGTCTAAATAAAACACTATATGGAGTTGGTGATAAACTCAGGGACATTGCTGATGAGTACAGTGAAGAATTAGTCAGATAGGAGCCGTGACATTCAGCCTTTAGAGAAATAAGATAGAGGAAAAGAACAAGAAAGAAGAGGTAACGATAAAATGGAACGGAACTCAATAGTATGAAAAAGAAGTGAAAGAAAGACTACATTGATAATAATAATAATAATAATAAGGACATAAAAGAACAGTCAAAAACAGTAAAAAAAAAAAAAAGAACAATATTTACAGTAATACTGAAGACAGATTACAGAGAGTTATGCAGACCAATAAAACATATGTTCATTATCATTATAATATGAATATTTGTGATAAATACATCAAATGAAGACTGAAACTTGATGAGTGTGAACAGTTTTTTACAGTGGTAACATGCATTCTGCTTCTGAATATGAACAGCAGATACAGGAGTCATGCGTTCACAGCATTTGTCTGGTCAGATGAAGCTACAGCTGACCATTAGTTGCTCAGGTTCATTCAGTTTGGTGGTCACAAAAGTGGTGGCACAGTTGTTTTAAAGTCACAGCCTCATGGTCAAACCTTGTATGTTGTTCTGGTGTGACTGACATTAAGCTACGCTAATAAGAAAGTAGCAACTACGCTGAACAGTTTAATGCTCATCACAGCTGTAGCGGGCTGATGGCTGATGAGAACTGTCACAACAGAGGGAACGCACATCCGTCACAGGCCACGCCCCTCTCAGTCAGACTGAGCGGCAAAAACAAACCGGCTCAACATGGTGGAGTACAGCAGTAACTCCAGCCAGAGCAGAAAACTGTGGAATAGAAGATGAAATTAAAGACAACTGGACTGGACATGGATCCATCCAAGCTACCAAACAACCAGTGTTCTACCAACACTGATCTGGGACAGAAATCACCCATCCTGACATTTACATGAACCTGAGTTCAACGCCGGGAAAATCCCCAATGCAAAGGCTGAAAGCATCCAACAGACCCAGAGTTGTGTCCATCCTGGTCCTGGTTCATTAGAGGATTCCAGCTGGTGAGTGCTTTCATTCAACATACTATTGTTTTGGAGGTTTTGTGTCAGTGCAGACGGATTCTGTTGGCGGTGATTTGGGCGGTAAAGGCCCAGCAGTAGTGTTCACAGTTCACTACTGATTTACTGGAGTTGAACCCTTAGTACTGACCCAAGTGAGTGGATGATCTACTGGTACTGTGGAGATTTAAGGAGAGTTCACATCAAATACTGGATCCAACACCGATCCAACAGCTGTGTGCTAGAGGAGCCCCTGATCTGGAAAACTAGGTTAGCCTCAGTTTAAGCTAGTTTACAAATCATGTAGAGCACAAGGTTCATAATCACACAACTGAAGACACAAACGATTCAGTTCTGAAATCTAGAACTAAATGACAGATGCTAACATTAAGAGCTTTACTAAGAAGGAACGTTAGCCAAAGCTATTATGATAATATTTGACTGGTCTGACCCACTGGAGACTGAATTGGGCTGAATGTGGAACCTGAACTAAAAGGGCTGGATTTGGATCGGACCCTTTTGTGGGCCAGTTTGGGTCTAATTTGGTCAAATGCTTCAACAGTTTTACAACAAACTGTGACTTTCTTAACCAGTGAAATAATCTTTTAATTATACAAACATTATGTGTGTGATAAAAATAAGTCAATCAATCAATCAATCAATCAATCAATCAATTAGCCTGCCTGTCTCCAGCCATAGACTATGATGGATCAAGTTCATACTTCTTCCTACTCCTTTTTGACCATGCAATATTCAGACTTGTATGTGCTGAAGATACAGGGGTTGGACAAAATAATGGAAACACCTTAAAAAATCAACAAAATATAATTTAATATGGTGTAGGTCCTCCTTTTGCGGCAATTACAGCCTCAATTCTCCGAGGTATTGATTCATACAACTTGTGAATTGTTTCCAAAGGAGTTTTAAGCCATTCTTCAGTTAGAATACCCTCCAACTCTTTTAGAGACGATGGCGGTGGAAATCGACGTCTTACTTGAATCTCTAAAGCTGACCATAAATGCTCAATAATGTTGAGGTCTGGGGACTGTGCCGGCCATACGAGATGCTCAACTTCATTAGAATGTTCCTCATGCCATTCTTTAACAGTTCTAGCTGTATGGATTGGGGCATTATCATCTTGAGGTGAAGGTGTTTCCATTATTTTGTCCAACCCCTGTAGATTCTGTCCATTTAAATGTTTTATTTTGTTATGTTGTTTTATTTTTTTTATCTTTGAATGTTCAAAATAAATGAATAAATCAAATCAAATTAAATCAAATTAAATCAAATCAAATGGATTTTTTTTTTTTCTGAAATAAGGTCCCATGGGACACAAAGAAAAGGGGTGTGACTTTAGCTTTGTGGCTCCTCCTCTCATATCTCGTAGCCAATCAGTTTTCATTATAATTCCCTTAAAGCACAGACAAACAAGAGGCTTTCTTAAAACTAATGAAGTATAGAATAAACCAGGAGCAGCAGACGCTCTTCTGTTCTGGAAGTGCTGTCAGAAAAGTATATTCTGTTCTAAAAAAAACAGACATGCACACTTTTAATATTTATTTAACAAATGTTACAGCTGTATCTGACATAATGCATGGAAATAAGAATATGCTGAATACTCAGTGCCCTTAAAACCTATCTTAAAGGGATGTTGTTTCACCAAAGATAACAATAAATCCTGTATAATGATCAGTAAAAGTCCAATCAACCTCCTGTGCATCAACTCTGGATTACACTGGGTTACAAAAAATGTTTTTTGCAAGTTGTCTAGGTTTTTTCAACTGAATTCGGACCATTTTGCACCACTAAATCCAAAAATGACATCTGTTCTTCTCAATCAGGTCAGGTTTTTTTTGCTAATTTGATTTGGAAAAATTTGATCTTCTCACAAAATTGATGACATTTTTGTGGCTTTATCAGTTGATTTTTTATACAGTTCTCACCCAAAACAGGTTTTAAGAGAAAAAAAATCCTTTTCTAACAGGATTCCTGTTAGGTACAATGGTGTATTCACCACAGATGTAGCAGAATACGTCAGGTTTATTTTTGCCAGATCTTCTAGTCGAAGCCATTTCATTCACCTGTAATATTAAAAAAAACATTAATCATAAATTGGCAAAAGTAAAATCTTCAGAACTCGTTTATTGCAAGAAATATGAAAGAATTTTGTATCATATGATGTGAAAATGCCCATAAATGTAAGCAAAAATGTTCAAAAGCCAATATGTAGCATAGTTCAGAAAGTTGACCTGATTGAGCAAAATGAATGTGATTTTTGGATTCAGCACCAAAATGATCCTAAATCAGCTCCAAAAACTGAAACAATACATTTGTTGTTGACCAGTGTTATTCATGAAGCCATCCATCCCACCACCGTCAACATGAGACAGAAACTCTGAATAAGAATATGTGCACCCTCACACATTCTAGTCCTGAGAAAAATGTCAGACATACCACCATCTGTGAGCATGAATCGTATATAAACACATCTGGAGCGCCGTGCAGCCATGCCAAGTCCTTGTCAGATGCATGAATGTCACATTTACAAACAGTCGGACTCCGTGGGACAATTGCAATCAGACGTGATTATAATCCATCAGATCAGTGGATGGCATTTTCTGCAACGGAGGAGTAAGGATGTGGTGGAATATAGTCACCAAAAGACAAAAGTGTTACCTCCTACTTTGGGTGCCCTCCTTTTATCTTCTGCTTCCTCTGGCCATATCACCGATCCCCAGCAGTCAACTCAAACATCCACGCATCAGTCGCCAGCCCAAAGTCAGAATGCCAGTGGGATCTGAAATGGTATATTTTTGGGGGCGGAGAATATCCTGCCAAGTTTCAATTGCAGAAATAATCCTCAGTGAACTCAGAGTCCGCAACAGAGGAGGGGGGAGGGGGGAGGGGGTTCCACCGTTATAGTCTTCACAAATCCTCTTTTCAATCCTTATGTCATTCTTCGGCTGAACATTGTTTGTTGGTAAACCACGTTTAGTTGAATGACAGCAGGAATGACATGGACTGTCTCGTCCTTTTTCACGGGCACGGATAAAAAAGCTCCAACGATTTATCGAACAAAACTAGCTGATGTTTTACCACCGTCGTGGCTCGATCAGAACAGATGTAGACGGTTCAGATGTAGAAACGATGAAAGCTGGTAACATTTAAGAGGCGGAGGTCATTCTGTGATCACATCCTTCACAACAGACACTCGTCTGCAGATGGAACCACATGAAAATTTCATATCACCGTTATTTTGACCAAAATTATCACGGTTCTCATTATTATCGCGGTATTGTTGAAATTGTGCTCAAAATGTTCAAGAAGTACTGATACACACACTGAAAGAATTTAAGCAAGTTGTATTAAAAAAAAACAAAAAAAAAATAAAAATTAAATAATCAGCACAATGTCCCTTCTGTGTCAGAAACATTCCAATATTAACCCTTAGTGGTCTGAGTCTATTTTGTCCGTTTTTCAGTCCTTTTGATTTGGCCTTTATATACTATAGAAACAAATGTTTACTATACCCATGTTTGGGATCTGTTTTTTCAGCACAACTTTATTTATATCATCTGTCTATTATTTTTTTCACTTTAACCTACTATAAAAACACAACAGGACAAAAAACACACAAAAAATATATAAAATCCAATTTCAAACATGTATATAATTTATTGCATAAATAATACACAGATGTTTAACGAACCTTTTCAAAGACTTTAAAAGTGAATATTGGTTCCAAATATTAGGTATAGAAAATTAAAATTGTAATAAATTAAAACTATACTCAAATATTTGAAATAAAAGCAGATCTTTCCATAGGGTTTTTTCCCTGAAAACTGCAGTAATCAAACACAGTTATCATGATAATTAGAATTTAAATGGTAATACTAACGTCTGCAGTTTTACAGCAGTTTATCGTTATACCGGTAACTGTTACATCCCTACATTTGTACCAATACGATATTTTACAAACTATTTTAATTCCAGGTTTTTTTTCTGCTAGTTTGAAAAAGTGGTCTTATTCTTCACAAAACTGTTGTGTATTAAAGTCTCCATATCCACCCTTATTTTAGGCTTTTTTTAGTTTTATTTGTTTATTTATTTTTACTATAATAACCCTCAGTCACTCAGTCCACCTTTACATCAGGACAAATTAAGTGAAGTTCCAAAACCTTTTTTTTGATGTTTAATTCAAGATTTTTTTTTTTTTTTTTTTTTTTGCTTAATTCAAGATTTTTTTTCTTTTTTTCTTTTTTTTTTGCTTAATTCAAGATTTTATTTTATTTTTTTTGCTTAATTCAACAATTTTTTTGCTTACTTAAATTTTTTTTTTGCTTAATTCAAGATTATTATTATTTTTTTTTTTAAATTTGCTTAATTATTTTCAAACTGTCACTGCATTCATCAGAGTTATTACTAGTGCTGAATTTTATTTTTTTTTATGAGTTTTCATTTTTCTTAAAATCTTTCAGTTTGGTTTTTAATTCCAGGTTTGTTTGTTTTTTTGCTAGTTTGAAAAAGTGGTTTTATTATTTACATAACTGTTGTTTATTAAAGTCTCCATATCCACCCCTGTTTTTGTTTTTCTTTAAGTTTAATTTATTTTATTTTTTTTTACCATAATAACCCTCAGTCACTCAGTCAACCTCGTCACTCGTCCACTTCATCAGGACGGTGAAGTGAAGTTCCCAAACCTTTTTAAAACAATGCTTTAAATTCCTCTCATACGTGTTGGAGAATAATCCATTTGGAATAAACACAACTGTCGTCTTCTGTGACATTGAAAGCCGGAGGTTAAACCTTTATTTCCTGAGCAGGTCAGATGGAGGCCCTGAAGTAATGAAGCAACAGCATGTGTCCTCAGAGGAGGGCGGCGCTGGGGAGTCTAAGCTCCAAGGATGTACTCAAGGACCTGAGGCCGGACTGCAAATCTGTCATCCTTCCGCAAAAGACAGATTATGTTCCTGCTCCAGGAAATGTCAGAGCTGCCTCGAGACCAAACGTAGCTGGCTTCGAGTAACCGGCTCATCCTGGGGTCTTCTGTCCGTCTGGGGCGAACGGACGGTCCTCAAAACCTGGTTGAATATGACTCCGACTTTCATGGCTTTAGTTCATGAAAAGAAACAATTACATTCAGGAAAAACAGATGCACTGCAGGAATGCAAATCTCAGTGAGTGTATTTTTATCATTTCTAGTCAAAATATCTCATCATACTTAAAATAAGACAAAATCACCTAAAGAGGAACTTGTAAGTGAGATATAAGAACTGATTTTTAGGCAATTGATCTAGAAAATCTGATTTCAAGAAATCTTACTAAGAAAATTTTCACTTGTTCCATTGGCAGATTTTTATTTATTAATTTATTTTTGTTTAATTCAATATTTTTTTTTTGTTTGCTTAATTTGGGATTTTTTGTTATTGTTGTTTAATTCAAGATTTTTTTTCTTGCTTCATTCAACATTTTTTTGCTTAATTCAAGATTTTTTTCTTGCTTAATTCAAGATTTTTTTTTTTTTTTTTTTTTTAGCTTAATTCAAGCAAAAAATCTGCCAGTGGAACAAGTGAAAATTATCTTGTTAAGATTTCTTGAAATAAGCTTTTAAGTGAGATATAAGAACTTATTTTTAGACAATAGATCTTGAAAAATCGTATTTCCAAAAATCTTACCAAGATAATTTTCCCTTGTTCCATTGGCAGATTTTTTACTTGAATTAAGATTTTAAAAAAAATCTTGAATTGAGCAAAAAAATCTGCCAGTGGAACAAGTGAAAATAATCTTGGTAAGATTTCTTGAAATCAGATTTTCCAGATCTGTTGTCTAAAACTCAGTTCTTATATCTCACTGAAAAGTTCCTCCGTAGGTGATTCTGTCTTATTTTATCCTCCTCAGACCCAGGAAATGTCAGCAAAGTACCAGCTTTTTTTGTTTTTATTAAATCAGTGCCTATATTGGAAACATCATGATGCAACAGTTTTTTCAGATGCAGTTTTTACATTTTTTATGGAATGTCCTTTGTGGTGGACAGTTTTCTTTTCTTTTCTTTTCTTTTTTTTTTATAAAGTTGTGAAACTCTCGTGCACAAATGTGGACAGAAAACCCATAGCTGGGTCTGAGGACGTTATGTGTGATGAGATATTTTAACTAAAAATGAGAAAAATACACTGGGTAAGATTTAGATTGTTGCAGCGTGCTGATTGGAGGATCAGAGTCACAACTCGTCGGAGTCATGCCTGTTACATCATACGACAGCTTAGCATCCCTAATAAAATGCAGCGAGTCCAGACGGTTTGGTCAGGCAGCTTACACTAAATGCTGGGTTGGAGTACAGCAGGACACAGGTATTAAGAGTCTGCAGTACAGGAGGTCTCCCCTCTGAACCACAGAAGCAGAGGCCTGTGTTCTGTGAGAAAGCTTGGGAAACACATGTTAGTGATGAGCGTCAGAGCATGGGGGGGGGGCTGAAGATGGAGAGGCTTCAAAGTCAAACTGAGCTCATAAGAGAAAACCAATAAGGAGGTTAACCCAGCTGGTCCAGAAGCACTGGGCTTCTGTTTACATGCCCTCGCTGACCAAATTCAACCACAACGCAGACAGTCGCACAGAACAACACCATGGTACTGCACGGGAACGTTAAGAACAGACCAGCTCACCTCATACGAAATATGTACGTGGTTTTACAAAGACTCAAAGCACTAAGCACCATTACTTTGTGTAGAATAGAACACAATAGAATAGAATAGAATAGAATAGAATAGCCTTCATTGTCATTGCACAAAAGTTACAACGAAATTGTTGTGCACCACATGATAATAATAAAAAAGATACAAGACAATAATATTATATACATATATATATATATATATATATATATATATATATATGAATAAATAACACCTGTACACCTGTTCTATGATGATATCTGTTTGTCTGGTTGTGTTATGAGGTAGAGTAGAAGATTTAAGATGTGTTAGTGCAGTGGCTCCAACCTGTTTTGGTTCGTGACCCCATTTTAACATCACAAATTTCTGCAGACCTCAGACATTCAAAACAGAGACTTTTTTTTTTCTGGCTAAAATTATTATTATTTTTGATCATGTAATAGTTTGCTATACTATGTTGCAATTAAACGTTAATGTTAGAGGACATTTAGTCTATATAGTGTATATTATTGTGGACAGAGGCAGTAAATCCAGGTGTGGATTACGGCACAAAGGGAGAATGTTATTTTCCTTGGTCAGGATCTGTACAGTCAGTCCAGCTGTGATTTTGCTTAATTCAAGATTTGTTTGTTTTTTTGCTTAATTCAAGAATTTTTTTTTGCTTAATTAAATTTATTTTGCTTGATTCAAGATTTTTTTTTTTTTTTTAGCTTAATTCAACAAAAAAAATCTGCCAATGGAACAAGTGAAAATTATCTTGGTAAGATTTCTTGAAATAAGATTTTAAGTAAGATATAAGAACTTACTTTTAGACAATGGATCTTGAAAAATCTTATTTCAAGAAATCTTACCAAGATAATTTTCACTTGTTCCATTGGCAGATTGTTTTTTTTTTTTTTTTTTGCTTAATTCAAGATTTTGTTGTTGAATTCAAAATTTTTTTTTTTTTTTTTACTTAATTCAAGATTTTTTTAAATTATGTTTTATTTATTTATTTTTTTGTTTAATTCAAGGTGTTTTTTTTTTTTTTGCTTAATTCAAGATTTGTTTTGCTTAATTCAGGATTTTTTTTTTTTGCTTAATTCAAGATTTTTTTTGCTTAATTCACAGTCAGTCAGCACAGTCAGTCCAGCTTGGATTTACAAGGCTGTGAATTAATACTGAACAAACAAGAACTCAAACTATGAATTATGAAAGAGCTGCAGCATCTGAAACTGACCACAGTGAACATTTGACACAGAAACAGAACCACAGTGCTGCAGTTTCACAACCACAGTTTGTCTTTTATGGATTGGTATTATGTCTGTCAACTCACCATATAGTTTTTATTAGTAAGTTTTTTTTTTTTAATTTTTTTTATCAATTACTAGAAATTTCAGGTGACCCCATTTGAATTCCAGGCGACCCTGTGTGGGGTCCCGACCCCAAGGTTGAAAAACACTGTGTTGTATGTGTATAGCAGCATGAATGTGCAAAAGAGCTGCTGCTATCTGAAAGCTAATGGGGATCTTAATAATAATAACAACAACAACAATAATAATAATAATAATAATAATAATAATAATAATAATAACGATGATAATAATAATAATCCATCACACATATATAGCACTTTTTTTGGACACTCAAAGACGCTTTAGTAAACAAGTAAATAAAACAACAACACAGTTTGCATCAACATGTAGCCATGTACTTACAACACATCTTCGTAATCGTCATGGTTTCCAGGATAACGTCAAACCACGATGACAGAATGAATTAATCTCTCCAAAGAGCAGACTTTGATTACTGTAATTAAGACAAGGACGTACTACAGACACCGTCAGAGCAGGACACGTCAAACCATGTCGTGTTTGATTCAACCACGTCAATGCTCTTATAGCCTTCAACTTGATCTGGTCAGCTTCCCAGCCAATCACTGTTGTTTATTCAAGAGATCAAATCGATGTACGTTGGCTATATATACAGATATAAGTCCCCCCCCTCCCCTCCCCTCCCCTCCTTATGGGTCTGCCTTCACTTAAGATTTAATAGCTGTGCTGCGTCTGTAATTCCTCTGTATGATAGTATTTATCTTCTTTGTGCTCATAGACCCAGAAACTGGAGGATAAATATACATTTGGCAGTCTGATGTTTACTTCAGCTTGGATAAATATTATTGCATGTGTCAAGATAATAAATCTACTTTTTTATCTAAAGTGCATACAGTTTTGTCCACTATAAGAGGACATGTCTTACAAGTACGAAAAGAAAAAACATCTGCGTGTAATTGTAAAGCAGTAGAATCCACCTCCACCCAAATGATGAAGCTGATTTCTTTATGTGTAAATGTACGGACAGACATGAGGATGGATTTAATGAACATGCATAGTAGGGCTGTAAGAAAATATCGGTTCTGCAATATATTGCAATATTTCATTTCACAAACTTGTATTGATATTATAAAGTGCTGTATCAGTATTTTTAGGTATTTATTCAAATAAAATATTGCGAAGGTTCATTTTTGTTGTTCTTTTTTGTTTATATTTTATTTATTATTATTTAACACTGTTTATTCAATAATGTTAGTTCCTTTACTGGGATTGAACTAAAATAACGTTCTGATGTTAGTTCTGAACTAATAGAATCTGAACATTTGAACAGGATCTGAAACTGGAAGATTTTGTGATTTAACATTAGATCCTGTTGGGATCAAATAAAAATGTCTTTACTATTTGTGCAGATTTCTGGACTAATTATGTTCTTCCAGGAAAAAAAATCTTAAAAATATATAAAAACCTTAAAAATATATATGAATAAATGAATGTAAAATGAATAAATGATAATAAAAAATAATAATAAAAAAAATCTTAAAAATACATAAAAATCGTAATATATATGAATAAATGAATGCAAAATGAATAAATGATAATAAAAAATAATAAAAATAATCTTAAAAATCTATTTTAAAAAATCTTAACAATATATATGAATAAATGAATGTAAAATGAATAAATGATAATAAAAAATAATACAAAAAATCTTAAAAATATATAAAAAATCTTTAAAATATATATGAATAAATGAATGTAAAATGAATAAATGATAATAAAAATGATTAAAAAAAAAATCTTTAAATATATAAAAATCTTATATATATATATATATATATATATATATGTATATGAACAAATGAATGTAAAATGAATAAATGATAATAAAAATAATTAAAAATCTTAAATCTTAAAAATCTTAAAAATATATAAAAATCTTCAAAAATATATATGAATCAATGAATGCAAAATGAATCAATGATAATAAAAATAATTTTAAAAAATCTTACAAATCTTTAAAAAAAAAATAAAAATGGCCTTTTTAACAGTATCGTGATGTATCCTGATATATCGTATTGTGATCGTTGTGATTTGTATCGTGTGGCCAGATTCTTGCCAGTACACATAGTGGTGTGGTGTTTGGGATGCAGCCGTATTTGTGTGTGTGTGTGTGTGTGTGTGTGTGTGTGTGTGTCCCAGAGGATTACTTCCACTGGTTGATTGTTTAGTGTGAGCTTTGCAAAGGGATCGAGTTATAATCCCACCCCCATCCCTCCATCCTCCCCCTGCTGCAACAATACACCACAACACACACCTCACAGATCAACACTGGCATGGAACACACATGTGGAAAAGGATGAATGAAAAAGAGACGGGTGTGAGTATGGAGGCGGAGACCAAACTGATGAGGAACATGATTACAATAATGTACAGAACTGTAGAACGACAGATAGAACGATAGAACGATAGAACGATAGATAGATAGATAGATAGATAGATAGATAGATAGAACGATAGATAGAACGATAGATAGATAGATAGATAGATAGATAGATAGATAGATAGATAGATAGATAGATAGATAGATAGATAGATAGAACAATAGATAGAATGATAGAACGATAGATAGAACGATAGATAGATAGAATGATAGATAGAACGATCGATAGAACGATCGATAGATAGATCGATAGATAGATAGATAGATAGATAGATAGATAGATAGATAGATAGATAGATAGATAGATAGATAGATAGATAGATAGATAGATAGATAGATAGAACGATCGATAGATAGATAGATAGATAGATAGATAGATAGATAGATAGATAGATAGATAGATAGATAGATAGATAGATAGATAGATAGATAGATAGATAGATAGATAGATAGATAGATGGACAAACATGTGTTAGTTCTGAATAAACAAAGACAAAACAGATGTTTATCAGGATCTGCATCTGACCTCAGTTTTAGAGGCAAATATAACGACAATAGTTTGAAGGAGGAAAAAGCATTAGCTGACTTATCAGCAGAAAACTATTGATATTTTTGATGGAAAAACACAAAGTGTAGTGAGTGTTTCACACATGTACGTATGTTAATAATTGCATATGTTTGTTTGACAGAAGTCTGAAGGCCAAAGGGAACACAAGCTGCTGCTTTCTTGGTATCCCACACTTCCAGTAGAAGTCTGTTTCTGACCCAGCTCCCTTTGGTTTGTCATGTTTGAGTTCGCTGTAATATATAATAAAACCCTAAACTGAAGATTCAAGAATGTTCATTGTCTTTATGTGTACACGTACTGACATTTTGACAGGTAGTTCTCAGTTAAGAAGGTGCAAACTTAAATACTCAGATATAATCACCTCCTAGGACCCACTGTCCACATCTGTGGACAAGAGTTTCACAACTTTATACAAAAAAAAAAAAAAAAAAAAGAAAGAAAGAAAACTGTCCACCACAAAGGACATTTCATAAAAATGTTAAAAACTGCATCTGAAAAAACTGTTGCATCATGATGTTTCCACTATAGGCACTGGTTTAATAAAAAACAAAAAAGCTGGTACTTTGCTGACATGTCCTGGGTCTGAGGAGGTTAAATGAAAAACAGTATAAACACAACATGAGCACATAATATAAAACACACTATAAGAAGCATGACATATGTAAAAATAAATAAATAAATAAAATATTAAAATTATTTTTAAAAAGTAGACAGTATGTGCATAAGGGAATATTCTATTACGTTTTCAGACTTTCATATTCATAACTAAACATGTTTATCATCAAAGGCGTTAATAATTGGACTTAATTATAAAATTAATCATTCTAGCACTGTAAGCCCGGAATTTGTATTTACTAAAAAATGCTTTAATTACAGTGCACTTAAATGATTTAAGTTTTATGATGTTACTATAAAATGTTCAGTATATTCTACTGATTTGTAGACATAGTTGAAAGTACGAAAAAGTTAAAGTTGAATGGAATTAAATCACTCAGTTTTAGTCCTGACCACACCTTTTTATCCGTGCATTGCATTGTGGGTATTGGGCATGTTGTTGAAAATGTGTTCTTTTTCTGTGCAGGGGTTCAGCGGGGTTGTGGTGTTAGTGTTAATTTGGATTTAATGTGTGTATGTCAGTGTTTCTTGGCCTTTTTGTGTTTGTTTTTGTATTTTTGTAGAGCTGCACCATGAGTCAGAGCCAGAGGAAGAACTATGGATTTACTGTTCATCTAAGACTGTAGCTGCACAATGAAAATCTGAGGGTCTAGTCAAATTAAATGCACTCCCTGAACTGATAAATAACGTTGAGCTAACTTCTGTTCATGCTACGATGTATTAACTTGAATAATTTCATAAATATCATGGACAAGAATAGGAGTTTGAGTTTGAGTATCATAAAAAATGTTGTTTAATCAATGATAAATTAATCTGGCTGCAATTGAGAAATTTAGTCAGTGTCAGCTAAAATGCAGAGTTGAATGGTTGGATAGTGGGGTTGATTTTACAACAGATTTAAAGTACAAATAACTTGTCTTTGAGTGTTTTCTACTTAATAGTTTAAGTTCAATACTTTTAGCATTAAAGTTGAACCTACTTAAACCAATTGATTAGTCGACCATTACTCAAATCATTTAAGTGCAATCACTCGCCTCACATTTTTGGAGTAAACTCTACTTATCTGGACTTACAGTGTGAGGTGTCAAAGGTCGTCCACTTGGATTTGCTGACGTGTCCAGCGACAAACAGAAAATCCAAGCAGTCAGTATCTTCTAAACAGATTCAGAACTCTGCAGCTAGGTTATTAATCAAAACCAAGAAGAGAGAGCACGTTACTCCAGTGTTGGTTTCCCTGCACTGGCTACCGGTAACCTACAGAAGTGATTTTCAGATACTACTCCTCACGTATAAAGCTCTAAATGGAACCGGACCAAGTTACATTGCAAACTCACTGATCAATTATGTACAAACTAGAACACTGAGGTCATCAAACGCAGGGTTACTAGCGACTCCCAGAAATATTACAAAGAAAATGGGGGACGCAGCCTTTACTAACTATGCACCAAAGTTATGGAATACAATTCCAAAAGACATTAGAGAAGCCAGTTCACTGAATATATTTAAAACCAAATTAAAAACATTTTTATTCTCATTAGCCTTTGAAAGGACATAAAAATGGGGTCACAATTCAGGAACCAGGAATGTGCGGTTTTTATTTTTAGTTTATTTTATTTCTGTTTTTATTTTTTATTTTATTGTATTTCAAATTTCATCTTATTTCTTGCACATCAAAAATTCTATGTATAATCAAATATTTTAATGTGCGCTGTTTTTATATTTATTTTTATTTTATTGTATTTCTCTCAAATTTCATTTTATGTCTTGACGTATAATCAAATCTTAATGTATTTTAATATTTTATTTTTTCAATCAATGTGAAGCACTTTGGGCTACAATTTCTGTATGAAAGGTGCTATACAAATAAAGTTTATTATTACTATTATTATTATTATTATTACAAACAGATTAGAGCAGGGCTGTCAAACTCATTTCAGTTCAGTTCCACATTCAGTTAAATTTGATCTGCAGTGGGTCGAACCAGTAAAAGAATAACAGAAGAATATAGAAATAATGTCAACTCCAAACTTTTCTCTGTGTTTTAGAGCGAAAAACGCAAATTACATTATGAACAGGTTTACATCTACAAACTAGCCTTTCAAAAGATGTGAATAACATGAACAAACTGAATAAATAAGTGTAATTTTTAACAATATTCTGCCTCAGTTTATCATTTCCACATGTACATTATAACTTACAGATCACACTGGATCTACAAACACACAAAACATTTAATAACAGACAGAATATTGTTAAAATTGTACTGACTTCTCTCTTTAGCCCAATCAGCCTGTTGGCCGAAATAATTAAAATATTCATCTACTATAAAAATATAATAAATCAGGACAATGGATGTTTTTTTTTTTCAACTTTTGCTCAAAGTTTAGACCCTAATGTTAATAAAAGTGCATCAAAAGTGTATTTTAGTGCAAACTTTAATGTTCAAACATGATTTTTAATCTTTGTGGGGTGAAATATACGCTATTAAAAATCTCCGACATGAACAGTTAATTTATGCATATCATCGTCAATCCAGCCGAAAAAAAACAGGCGAGGATAAAAAATTCTACTTTCTCTTTTAGTTAGTTCCTGTTTACTCAGGCAGAGTAATAGATACAATATTTTAGACAATGGGAATAGATTCTGTGAGGTCTGTAAATGTCCACAGACACCAAGAACATCCATATGAACCTTATTATTGTGAAGGAATTCTTCATTTCATTCATTTGCACTACATTCATATCAAACCATATTTGCACTCTCCTTTTAAACACGTTTTTACTCAAATTTATATGACTGTTTTATGTGTATGTTTATGTTTATGTTTTTTTTCTGCTGACAACACTGTGAATTTCCCCATTGGGGGATCAATAAAGGAATATCTTATCTTATCTTATCTTATCTTAGCTTAGCTTAGCTTAGCTTAGCTTAGCTTAGCTTAGCTTAGCTTACCTTACCTTACCTTACCTTACCTTACCTTACCTTACCTTACCTTACCTTACCTTACCTTACCTTACCTTACCTACTTTGGGTTTGTCTGTTTAGGCGTTTTTCCCCTGAAAATATGGTCAGGGTTAAACAGGTTAAGACATTTCAGGTTGTTCATATTTGTTCAGGTTGATCCGCATGTTTTGCAAAATTATACTTTTAGTGTAAATACATAAAAATATTTACATTTACAAAGAGAAAAATTTGGAGTTGTCATTATTTCCATGTTATTATGATAGTATTTGACTGGTCCTGCCCACTTCAGATTGAATTGTTCTGAATGTGGAACCTGAACTAAAAGGATTGTTCATATTTTTGTGTAATTTTTGTATTTCACACATTCATCCCAGGGGTCGGACTGGACTTTGTTCATGTTACGTTCAAGTACGGTTCGTAGATGTAAACATTTTAGTTACGGAATTTTCCTTTTTTCACTCAAAAACATAGAGAAAACTTTAGAGTTGATGTTATATTATATTTCTAAGTTCTTATCCTATTTTTTACATTATTTATTTTACTGATCCGGCCCACTTTATTTCATATGAGGCTGTATGTGGAACGGAACTAAAATGAGTTTGACAGCCCTGTTTTAGAGCGAAAAAGTTAAATTACATTATGAAAAGGTTTCCATTTACAAAACTATCTTTTCAGACAATGTGAATAACATGAACAAACTGAAAAAATTAGTGTCATTTTAACAATATTCTGCCTCAGTTTGTCATTTACACATGTGCATTATAACTTACAGATCACAGTCCACAATACACGAAACATTTAGTAACAGGCAGAATATTGTTAAAATTGCACTTAATTCTCAAGTTATTCACATTTTTTTGTGAAATAATACTTTGTTTTAGTGTAAACCCATGAAAATATTTACATTTACAAAGAGAACAATTTGCAGTTGTCATTATTTCTATGTTCTAATGATAGTATTTGACTGGTCCTGCCCACTTCAGATTGAATTGGTCTGAATGTGGAACCTGAACTAAAAGGATTGCACTGGTCAACAGCAAATTTATTGTTTAAGTTTTTTGAGCTGATTTAGGATCATTTTGGTGCTGAATCCAAAAATCACATTCATTTTGCTCAATCAGGTCAACTTTCTGAACTATGCTACATATTGGCTTTTTAACATTTGTGCTTACATTTATGGGCATTTTCACATCATATGATACAAAATTCTTTCATATTTCTTGCAATAAACGAGTTCTGAAGATTTTACTTTTGCCAATTTATGTTTAATGTTTTTTTTAATATTACAGGTGAATGAAATGGCTTCGACTAGAAGATCTTGCAAAAATAAGCCTGACGTATTCTGCTACACCTGTGGTGAATACACCATTGTACCTAACAGGAATCCTGTTAGAAAATGATTTTTTTTCTCTTAAAACCTATTTTGGGTGAGAACTATATAAAAAAATCAACTGATAAAGTCACAAAAACATAATCAATTTTGTGAGAAGATCACATTTTTCAAAATCAAATTAGCAAAAAACCTGACCTGATTGAGAAAAACAGATGTCATTTTTGGATTTAGCGGTGCAAAATGGTCCTAGTTCAGTTGAAAAAACCTAGACAACTTGCAAAAAACATTTTTTTTGTAACCCGGTGTTGTTAACATCTCAGTGTAATTTTTGCATTTCACACATTCATCCCAGGGCCGGACTGGACCCTTTGGTGGGCCGGATTTGGGCCCCGGGCCACATGTTTGACACCTGTGTGTTAGAGGAAGTCTCCGTCTCCCTACAGGAACACCGTCTGTCTCCTGAATCCCACCAGCCTCACATCAACCAGAGCATCCTCACACTTCAAAGCTGAGCAGTACCTAATTCCTTCGACATATGTATGACTGTCATCCAACACGTGTCTGTGTGGACAGGACGTATTAACCCTCGCAGTGAAGGTCAGCATTCAACAGATGTGGACTGTCCATCAGTGTTTGTAACCACACATGGGTTAATATGTGTCCTTAGTTGGCATGTTTTAACGCCGTCTGAGGCAGAGGTGGCAAATATATGTTTAGGTTCCAGTCCAGCCCAAGGATGAATTTGGAAAGTGCAAAAATGACACTGAAGATATGAACAGTCAGTGGTGTCGAACTGATTTTAGTGCAGGTTTTACATACAGACCCATGTGATCTCAAGTTAAATAATAGTATAATAACCCATAAATAGTGAAAACTAATTTACAAATGGTCTTCATGGTTTGATCCTTTCATGCACAGTGGTCACTCCAGTGGACAGTTCTTCTCCAGCTGTTCTCTTGTATATTCATAGGTTTGGTTGTTTATAGGGATGTCCGATAATATCAGCCCACCGATATTATCGGACCGATATTGGCATAAAAATGTAATATCGGTGAATATCGTTATTGGTTTTTTTGCCTATCATTAAAACCGATAAAATAATGCCATGATTTCACCAGCATTTACCGACACGTAAATGAAGCATTGTTTGTAGCTGAAAGAAATGTGCAGTTTTCAAAACTGTACAGTAGAGTTGCCACACTGTAATAGACTCATGGAGGGAGGGAGAGAAAATAAATAAATACGGCATTTTTTCCACAACTTCAGTTGAAGTATGTATTCTTTGCACAGACGGTGTTTACATTTTGAAAGCCTTGTTGCATTTGAGAATGCATCCAATGGGGCATCACAATAAAATTAGGCATGATGTGTTAATTCCATGACAGGAGATATGTGATGGCACCTAAAATTAGTTTAATATCCCACATATATCGGCAGCGGTATCGGTAGATATCGGAATCGGAAATTAAGCATTGGACAATATCGGCATATCGGTTTTTGGCAAAAAAGCCAATATCGGACATCCCTAGTTGTTTTAGTTCCATATCACCCAACACCGTGGACACTTATTCATGCACTTTGCTTCATTTATTCTTAGGTAATAGATGCACAGAAATCTAAAATATCTCAATAATTCAGTATACCTACCAACTTTCAATGCTTCAAAGATCAGTGCATGCATTTGTGGTCATACACACACAGGCTAAAACAGTGTTTTTCAACCTTGGGGTCGGGACCCCACGTGGGGTCACCTGGAATTCAAATGGGGTTGCCTGAAATTTCCAGTAATTGATAAAAATGTAAAAAAAACAAACAAAAAAACCCAAAAAACTTACTAATAAAAAATATATGGTGAGTTGACAGAGATAATCCCAATCCATAACACACATGACAAACTTGGTTGTGAAACTGCAGCTCTGTGGTTCTGTTTCTGTGTCAGATGTTCATTGTGGTCAGTTTCAGATGCTGCAGCTCTTTCAGAATTCATAGTTTCAGTTCTTGTTTGTTCAGTATTAATTGTCAGCCTTGGAAATAACAGCTGGACTGACTGTACACTGGAAAAAATCTAAATCTTACCAAGTGTATTTTTCTCATTTCTAGTCCAAATATCTCATCACACTTAAAATACGACAGAATCACCTAAAGAGGAACTTTTCAGTGAGATATAAGAACTGATTTTTAGACAATAGATCTGGAAAATCTGATTTCAAGAAATCTTACCAAGATAATTTTCATTTGTTCCACTGGCAGATTTTTTGCTTGAATTAAGAAAAAAAAAAATTAAAAATAAAAATCTTGAATTGAGCAAAAAATCTTGAAACAAGCCCAAAAAAATGTTGAACTAAGCAAAAATAAATAAATAAATAAATAAATAAAAAAGTTGAATTGAACAAAAAAAAAAAATCTCAAACTCATATTTCAAGATAATTTTCACTTGTTCTATTGGCAGATTTTTATTTATTTTTTTGCTTAATTCAAGCTAAAATATCTTGTATTAAATATTTTTTTATTTGTTTTTAGAGGGCATTTTTTTTCCAGTGTACATATCCTGACCAAGAAAAATCCAATTCTCACTTTGTGCAGTAATCTACACCTGGATTTACTGCCTCTGTCCTTATATATAGACTAAATGTCCTCTAAAATTAACCTTTATTTGTTAAAATGGGGTCAGGAGACAAAAAAGGTTGGGAACCACTGGGCTAAAGTGTCAAACTGATTCAGATGTGTATGTTTTTACCTCAGTTTTTCAGTAGATATTTATGTGTGAGTGAGAAAAAATGTGATTTTCTTTATAAAAAAAAAAAGTTTTGCTCATTTTGTCTGACTCCAGGATATTGTAATACTTGATGATAACTAAATGGTGGACCAAACTGCTGCCAAATAAGAACAATAACACAATCAATAAGTGAATCACAAAAATGGACTTGTTTGGGAAATAACTGGATTTTCTGGAAACAGTAAAAAGGAGAAAACGAGCATAAACTCGTTCCTTGTGTGTGAACGTCAGCATGTGCGACTGGTTGAATATGAAGTGTGAGTGAGAGAAAACACTTGTATCTGTGTCGAGTCAGTTCCACATGTGTTGGTGTGATTTATCCTGCATCTGCGTGTGTGTGTCCACATGTCAAGCACACGCCCCCCCCCCCCCCCCCTCTTTCTCTCGGACGATAATCTGAGTGTATTAATCTGTTGTTTGAACTCCTTAAGCACAGACTGTCTATCACATCTGCTCTCTTCACCCTTGCAAAGCTCTGCTATTTATAAACTCCCTTTTTCTCCTGCTGCTCCCCTTCTTTCTCCCCTCTTTTCTCTTTTTGATCTGTCCTCTCCATTCCTCCATCGCTCCTCATTCCAGCAGGACTGAATTTTGCACAGCTCATTCGCTCCGTACAGTAAATCCATCTCCTCATTTGGCCGACAGACGCCTCGGAAACTCCTTATTCCAGTCTTAAATCTCTCTGATCCCCTTCGCTGTGACAGCAGACATCACACTAAAACAATGCTGATGACAGATATGAAATACAGGTCCCACATGTTCA
This sequence comes from Sphaeramia orbicularis, assembly GCF_902148855.1. Lineage (NCBI taxonomy): Eukaryota > Metazoa > Chordata > Actinopteri > Kurtiformes > Apogonidae > Sphaeramia > Sphaeramia orbicularis. Next base: position 2,765,000 of record NC_043964.1, read on the forward strand.
AGCAGAACAGTGTGAAACTCAACACTTCAGGTAACTTTTAAACCAAAGATAATTCAATGTAACCGCTGCAAATATGAATGAGACAGATGGAAAACAGCACAATCTATTTTTGCAATAATTACAGGAGACAAAAAAACAAAGCAATCAGTGAATAATGAGTCTTTTCTAGAAGCCAAACGAACAGAAAACAACCTTGTCGAAAGTGATAAATGGTCCGAGCCCAGCTGGACGTGTCAGCTGTGAATGAACGCAAACACAGTGAGGTGGGAAAAAAAAAAAAAAAAAAAAGACAACAAGGAAATAACAAAACGTACCTGCTGAGTGTCGCTGTCTCCCATCCGACAAGAGCGAGGCATCGGGAGAGAGACACGGAGAGAGGCGGGATGTGGAGATGAAGAAGCAGAGGGGACGGGAGGCAAAGTCACAGTCTTTGCGTCATCTGAGAAAATTTGCAGATTAATAGAACAGCTTGGTGCTCTGAGCCCACTCACCCCATCTCATCCTCACTCTCCTCCTCTCTCTCCTCATTTTGCCTCATTCACTTAGTACAAGGGTGTCAGACTCATTTTAGTTCAGGGGCCACGTTCACCCCAATATGATCTGCAGTGGGCCGGACCAGCAAAAAAAACACAAGTGGAAAAAGTAAAATTACATTATGATAATGTTTATATCTACATCGTTTCCTTAAAAATCTGAATAACAGGAACAACTTGAAATGTCTTAAGAAAAACAAGTGCAGTTTTAACAATATTCTGCATCAGTTTATCAGTTTATCATTTACACATGTGCATTACAACTTACATTACAATTACAAATACACATAATATTGATAAAATTGCATTTATTTTTTTCCAAGACATTTCACGTTCATATTTTTTTAGGGTTTTTCACATTTTTTGTAAAAGGATGGTTTGTTAATGTAAACATTTTCATGTAATTTTACTTTTTTTTTAACACTAAAACAAAGATAAAATCTGCAGTTGTCATTATTTATAGGTTATTATGATAATATTTTTCTGGTCTGACCCAATTGAGATCTGATTGGTTAAATGTGTATGTAAATTGATTTTTACACTGTTGATTGTTAATATCTTCAGTGTAATTTTTGCATTTCACAAATTCATCCTACGGGCCAGATTGGACCCTTTGGTGGGCTGGATTTGGCCCCCGGGCCGCATGTTTGACACCTGTGACTTAGTAAGTAAGTAAATTTTATTTATAGAGCACTTTTCACAGACAGGGTCACAAAGTGCTTTAGCAAATCAAATCCAGTTTACAGAAACCCAACAGAATCCTCCAGGAGCAAACACTTGTGACTGGTGACAGTGGAAGGAAAAAGTACCTTTAACAGCAGAAACCTGGAGCAGAGCCAGACTGAGGAGGATGGACGAGTGACAGGACCAGGAGGGGTTAAAGAGAGAGAGTAAAGGAGGAGAAAAGAGAGAGAGATAGAGATATAGAGAGACTGAGGGAGAGGGGAAGAGGGGGGAGATAGGGGGAGACACATGGAGTACATGTGACACTGTGAACTAGCAACTTTACACTGCGAAAAACAAATAAAACAGTGTAAGTAGAATACAATAAGAATACCTGTAAAACCCAATAAAGTACCATTAAGACAGTTTAAAATATGATGAATACATAAAGTGTAACACTGGTCTACAAGGAAAATGCTTCCAGAATAAAAGTTATGAAATTTTACCACATGAGAGTCACTGATAAAGAAAAATCCAGTCAAAAATGTTGGTTGGCTGAACTTTCCCAGATACAGCCTTGGGTCAAAATGTGAAATTCAAGAATTAATGAGAGAATGGGTTTGACTCCAAAGGAATATTTGTCTCAGAGCTACAAGATCTACTTCAAAACACTGTCTGCACATTAGAATACATTCACTTTACAGGTTCTATTTAGTGGAAGATTTATAAAACTATTATATAAATGTACATAAACCAATATATATGTGGAATAACACTTAATCATATACCTTGAAAACATCAGCAAACCGGCACTTTTGTCATTTATTTTCCAATTAATCTTATTAAAATATGTAACATTTCGCACATTTAATGTCTGAAGCAAATCATTTCTAAAAAAATGTAGACCAGTGTAATCAGTCTGTGGTGGTCCTGGGTCAGGTGGGAAACTGAAAAGCCTGTTTGAACAGGAGGGTTTGAGGTGTTTCTTAAAGCTCTCTCCAGAGTCCATGGACCGTAGGTGCAGAGGCAGGTCATTCCATAGACGTGGTCCACAGCTTTAACAGACCTGTCAGCCCGTGTGCTAGAACAGGTGTGTGGAACCATCAGCAGGTGCTGTCCTGAAGACCTCAGGCTACGAGTCCAGCTGTAGGGCTGGATCAGGGAAGCGATGTATGCAGGGGCCTGGCCATGTAGGGCCCGGAAAGGTAGCACCAGAATTTTGAGATGAAAACGATATAAAACAGGAGCCAGTGGAGAGATTTAAGAATGGAAGGGATGTGGGTTCTCCTGTTTGTGCGGGTCAGAAGCCTTCAGCAGAGTTCTGGACAAACTGTGGACGGGCCAGCTCCTTCTGTTTCAGCATGTGGACAGGCTGTTCCAGTAGTCTAAACCAGAAGACACAAAAGCATGAACGATCATCTCGAGCTCATTGATGGACACCATACACCTGAGTTTGGAGATGAGGCTTCCTTCCTCTTTGTCACTGGTCCTCAAAGTCATATCAGGAGAGGAGGGAACATGAGGGTCACATGTTAAAGGCAGAATTAGATACTCTTTAGTTCAATTTATTAGAAACATCCTAATTCCACAAACACCTGAACTTCTTTACAGTAAACTGACTTCCTTCAGTGACGTCCATCAACATTCCACATGTCAGTCAGAGGACAGACGTTGCCTGTTTTCTGCCTGTACGACCAATCAAATACAGGGTAGTGTGCAATACAGGGCAATGGTGGCATGGAATGCACTGGCACAATTTGTAATTTCAGAAATTCAAGCAGTTAGTTTTTCTAAAAGGTTGAGAATTTTCATATTTACCCAAGAATAACTGTCTGAGCTATTGCACATCCTGTAGTGACATCATCTTGACGGTTTGTTTTTTTGTTTGTTGTCAAGCTGTTTTTATTAGGCCCGAGCCCAGGCATACATGTCGGCGAGGGCCTATTAAAATCGCATGGTTACGTTATTTATTTATTTTTTTTATTATTATTATTTTACTTTCGCCACTTTGAACGCAAATTTGACCCCCTGAACATTAACGAAAAGTCAATTTTATTTGACCAAAAATTCAAGTCCGGTGAAAATTGTTTTTATTTGAAGTCGCCAAAATTTTTTTTTCGCAAAATGACTCAGTAGCGCCCCCTGAAAAATCAAAATACATTACGCAAATGGGAGCCCTCCCCAAGTTTTTTTCATCGTACAAACATGAAACTTGGTCCAGACATAGCCCATGGTAGGACAAGTAAAAAAATACATTATGGCCCCGCCCTAAACCCGACAGGAAGTCAGCCATATTGGGTGGAAGTGTGGACCTGTAAAATCCCACCCCTCATACTTTCATCATCTCCTCCTGGGGTTTACATCCAATTTGGACCAAACTGGGTAAAAATCACCTCCACACATGTGATCAAAAGTTACCACCTACATTTTTGATCAAATGTTGGGCGTGGCTGTTACAAGCCTGTGATGAAGCGGTCGTTTTCAAAAGAATAAAACTGCTTATCTCACAGAATGTCAGAAAGAGGCCACGATTCGGTGACCTCGGTGATCCCGTGGGGAGGCGGTCGCGCGGTAGGGCGAGGGCCTTAACACCACTTGTGGTTTTAATTTGTTTTTATTTTTATTTTATGTTTTTATTTTTTGTTTCTGATTTTTGGTTTAATTATTCTTTTTTTCTGTTGTTGGTGGTATTATTATTGTTCTTGTAATTGTTTTGTATTGTGTGCTGTTGTTGATTTTTGGCCTTTGTGTTGTTGTGTTGAGTGTATGTACATCCTGTTTGTTGAGTGAGTTGTGGGAAATTGTGGTGTTTTGTTTGTGTTGTTGATGACCCCAGGAAGAGGAGCTGCTGTGGTGTGCAGCAGCGAATGGGGATCAGACTAATAAACTGAACTAAACTGTTAGTGGTAACCAGCAAAAAGGGCAGACGGGTTGAAATTTATTGAAATCAGTCACATAGATGAAATATATTTGGGGTTCAAACATATGCCATAAATCAGCACCTGTAAACAATTAATAATTAATTGCAAAACATAATATTGCAATAGTCAAGTGTGTCCATATTTTCTTACACCCCTGAAGACTCGTACTCCAGCAGCTGTAATAGTTCAGGTCTGTGTGGGACCACAAAGAGAGAGCGAACATCTGTTGTAAATTTTATTATTTAACTTCAAGAAAATAATCCAATCCAACTTTATTTGTAAAGCACTTTAACTTTAACCCTCTGGTATCCGGATGCGCTTTTTAGGCACACTTTGCACTTCGTGTTAAAAAACTTCATATTATTTTTCACAATTTAAATAAGGTTAGAATTCAGAAGTTGTTCATTTTTGGATGATCTTTAAAATTCTGTCCACCAACTCAAATGTGCACATTGTAAACAAAAGAAAATGACCAGACTAGCATCTGTCTGCCAAGTGTGCATAAAACGCACTGTTTCTAACATTTGATCTGTATGATTAGGACTGACCTGGATTTACAAAAATAAAATCAGAGTAGAAAAATAAATCAATATATAATATTTAATAGTTTTATTCATAGGTGTGCATTTTACGCACACTTGGTGACAGATGCTAGTATTTTTGAACATTTGACCTAGCGCCAAAAATAATAATACAAATTAACCAGTGTTGGAGTTAATCACTGACATATGCCAGGATGAAAAAATCTAATAATGTGTGATCCACTTTTTATGTAGTATATTGAAAAAAAATAATTTTTTGTGTTTTTTGCATCCAAAAAATGGTTTGTTTACATTACAAACACAGCATTTAAAGGGTTAAAAAATGTGACAATTATTGAGTATTTGGTATTTTTATTTATGGCTCAAGTTGATGAAATAGAAAAAAGTGTAAAAGAATTAAAAACAAACTATGAAAATTTTTTTTGACATTATTCCACAAGTGTGCCAAAAAGGCACACTTGGTGCTTAGTAAGGGCCTTGGTGGACGGGATACCAGAGGGTTAATAATAAAGTTAAATGCTATATTTTTCAGATCCAGATGCTTGTTACTAAATGTTTTGTACCTTTGTAGATCCACTGTGATCTGTAAGTTGTGATGCACATGTGTAAATGATAAACTGAGTGATAATATTGATAAAATCACACTTAATTTTCTCAAGAAATGTCTGGTTCATGATTTTTCTTTTTATTCACATTTTTTGTGATGGGATAGTTTGTCAGTTCAAACTTCTCATATGGTAATTTTACTCTTTTTGTACTAAAACAAAGAAAATTCTGTTGTCATTTTTTATAAATTATACTATTTAAATGGTCCGGCCTCGAGTGTTTAGTATTTTTAGTTAAGGCTCAAGTTGATGAAATAGAAAAAAAGTGTAAAAGAATTAAAAACAAACTGTATGAAAATTTTTTTGACATTATTCCACAAGTGTGCGAAAAAGGCACACTTGGTGTTTAGTCAGGGCCTTGCTGGACGGGATACCAGAGGGTTAAAACAACCACAGTGGACCAAAGTGCTGTACAGAAAAATACATAAAAATCAAAATAACAGAGTAAAATACAAGAATAGATTAAAAGACATAGAACAACTGTAAACAATAAAATAAATAAAAATACAGAAGAACAGATAAAACCTAAATAAAAGAATAAAATACAAGAATAATAGCGTGAACATTTTTATTAATGGCACACATTTCTGAAAGCTGCATCACGGCAATTTTGTTAAATTCTGTTTTAAAAGCTTTTCTGTCACAAGGTAAACTAATTTAACCCTTTATAGTTCACTCATAGAAATACTCTGACATTCAAAACTTCAACCTTAGTGTGTTATTGGAGGACCGAACAAGACTTTATTACTTTTGTGAAATTTTGCAAAATTTTGTTGTCATGTAGAAAATCAAGGTCAATGAAGTTACTGTATTTGGTTCCTTGCTCATATGTGGGCAAAAAAAAATTAAAATCCAAGAAGTAAATATAAAAAATGCAAGAAAAACACAAGTAAGGTGAAAGGAACATGACAACAATCCAATCCATTTTTATTTATAAAGCACAAATTTAAACCAACACAAAGGTTTCCACAGTAACACTAAGGTGTGTGTGTACTGGTATTGGATCGATACTAGTGTGATGAGATCAATACTTTTGTTGCAGTTTCTCTTCTATACGTCCAACTAGGGATGTAACGATATGAAAATTTCATATCGCAGTTATTGTGACTAAAATTATCACGGTTATTATTATTGCGGTATTACTGAAATTGTGCTCAAAATGTTCAAAACGTACTAATGCACACACTGAAATAATTTAACCAAGCTGTATTTTCAAAACAAAACAAAACAAAACAAAACAAATAAAATAATTGGTACAATGTCCCTTCTGTGTCAGAAACATTCCAATATTAACCCTTAGAGGTCTGAGTCTATTTTGTCTGTTTTTCAGTCCTTTTGATTTGGCCTTTATATACTATATAAACAAATGTTTACTAAACCCATGTTTGGGATCTGTTTTTTCAGCACAACTTCATCTATCTCATCTGTCTATTATGTTTTTCACTTTAACCTACTATAAAAACACAAAAGGACAAAAAACACAAAATAATATATAAAATCCCATTTGAAAAATGTATATAATTTATTGCATAAATAACACACAGATGCTTAATGAACCTTTTCAAAGACTTTAAAAATGAATATTGGTTCCAAATATTAGGTATAGAAAATTAAAATTGCAATAAATTAAAACTATATTCAAATATTTGACATAAAAACTTATCTTTACATTGGTGTTTTCTCCGGAAAAGTGCGGTAATCAAACACGGTTATCATGAGAATTAGAATTTAAACGGTAATACCGTCTGCGATTTTATTGCGGTTTATGGTTATACCGGTAATTGTTACATCCCTTCATCAAACAAATTACTCAAATTTCCTTAAACAAATAGGTCGACTCTAACCAGTCCGAACAGATTTCACTGGCTAAATATTACTGTTGATTAAAATGGACCTGATTTCCATAGTTTGTATTTACCAACCCCCTAAACCCTTTTTCACAGTGCATTCTCTTTTGGACTTCCAGTTTATGTCATGGGGGGTCATGAGGACTGGGCTGATCTGGGGGGTTTTACCCTCCCTTCCACAGGAGGGCACTATGACTCTGCACTGAGTGGAGAAACCTGCACAGTAGCCTCCCTCTGAGGATCCTTTGACAGATATCAGTGTCAGTCAGCGAGGGCCCAGAAGTCCGTGGAGGCCCAGGGGTAGAGGTGCCACATACTGAACATACAAGCATGGAACTTTTTTCCCCTGTAAACTACAACTGTTACCACATCCTTACACACGTTTATATTAAAAACTGATAAAGATGAGGAGTTTCAAGCCTGTCAAACTTCAGACAGCACCGAGAATGTAGACATATGACTGGACTTTATGAGGAGTGCAGGATTGATTTATGAGCCGTACTTCTCAGCTATCAAACAGATTGTTATATGACGACATGACTTTGCAGATATTTATATGCAAACACTCCTTCTGATGGTATGAAACCTGTACAGCTTCATCGTTACAAACACGCAATCAAATATTCATAAACTGCAGCTGAGCAACGTGATATAAATTGAGCCAGTCGTGATAAAAACTCCCAATGGTAACGAGGAAACAACAAAGATAGCTGTAGAAAGCTGTATTCCACCTGTTGCACGCAGTGTTTGTAAGTGTCAAATCTAAGTTTAAGTTCCAGTAGGCCTAAATGCACAGCAGCTCCTCTTCCTGGGGTCATTAATAACCCCTTTAGCCCGATCAGCCCGCCTGTGGGCCAAAAAAATTATATTAATATTCATCTACTATAAAAATATAATAAATCAGGACAATGGATGTTTTTTTCAACTTTTGCTCAAAGTTTAGACGCTAATGTTAATAAAAGTACATCAAAAGTGTATTTTAGTGCAAACTTTAATGTTCAAACATGATTTTTAATCTTTGTGGGGTGAAATATACGCTATTAAAAATCTCCGACACGAACAATTAATTTATGCATATCATCGTCAATCCAGCCAAAAAAAAAAACAGGCGAGGATAAAAAATTCCAATTTCTCTTTTAGTTTGTTCCAGTTTACTCAGGCAGAGTAATAGATACAATATTTTAGACAATGGGAATAGATTCTGTGAGGTCTGTAAATGTCCACAGACACCAAGAACATCCATATGAACCTTATTACTGTGAAGGAATTCTTCATTTACTTTGGGTATGTCTGTTTAGGCGTTTTTCCCCTGAAAATATGGTCAGGGTTTAACAGGTTAACAACATAAAAACAAAGCACCACAGTTATCCCACAACTCACTCAACAAACAGGATGTACATACACTCAACACAACAGCACAAAAACCAAAAATCAACAACAGCACACAATACAAAACAATTACAATAACAATAACAATACCAAAAACAGAAAAAAAGAATAAATAAACCAAAAAACAGGAACAAAAAATAAAAAAATAAAATAAAAGCAGGTCCACATGTGTTTATATTTACAAGTGTATGTGTGTATATAAAAAAGGTGTTAATAAATATATTGTCAAAAATAAATAAATAAATAAAAACAGCTCCACAACAAACAAAAAAACAAACTGTCTAGATGATGTCACTACAGGATGTGCAAAAGCTCAGACAGTTATTCTTGGGTAAATATGAAAATTCTCAACCTTTTAGAAAAACTGCTTGAATTTCTGAAATTAAAAATTGTGCCAGTGTATTCCACGCCACAGTTGCCCTATGTTGCACACTACCCTGTATTTGATTGGTCCTACAGGCAGGCAACAGGCAACGTTGTAGTCATGATGTCTGGAGTAAAACATGATGTATTTGCTTTGTTGTAGAGATTTGCTATGAAAAAGCATATGAGACAAACAGCCGTTTGTCACTTAAGCATGAATACAGGCACCTTTTTTCACTTAAGCACTTTAACTTGCACATGCAATGGGACATCACAGCACTTTAAACAAACATATTTGCATAAACAGAATAATTGCACATGATTGGTTTTTAAAGTAGTTTATTTTCCTTTTCAGTTTTTACATCCAGTGGTACGTGTATTTTAATTGATGACTATTTGGCCCAGGAGAAAAGGGAGACACAAATTAGATCACAGAAAGATGGAGTGCAATGGAAATGTGCAATAAGTAAGTTGAGCTTTGTTTAGTGTCTGTGTGATAGTGGATTTTAAAGTGTTTAGTGAATGGTGTGTTAGTGTGTTTGTACTTACCCTGTCCTTGTGTCCAGGTCCGTCAGCAAAAAGAGCCCCATCATAAACAACAGTATTAAGAAGGTTCCGGCCTGGACCAAGGCGGGAAAATGTGTGGGGGAGCCAGGAGGTGTATTTTATTGGTTTATGGGTTTTTGTTATCTTTGGTGTCTAGATTTAGAGTTTTTAGGTATATAGCTTGGGTTTTAGATAGGTTATGGTTGTGGATTTATAGTTATGGAGGTTTTAGATTAGTTTTAATAATGTATGTAGATTTGTAACTCCCCTGTGGAGCTGTAGTGGTTTTATCCAGTTAGCAAAACAATATAAAAGGGCGCCCATTTCCATCACTTGTGGTTCTGCTGCTGGAGAAGACAGTGCTACTCCAACCTCCATATGCACTTGCACTTTTTTTTGGTGTTTGCACTTTGTTTGAAATAAGGGATTATTGAAAGTATAAAAAAAATAAATAAAAATTGTGGACCACGCCATCTCCTGCCTCTTCCTCATCTCCTTCCTCATTTCACTGACCTCCAACCGCTAAACGGCCAGCCTATGTCACAAGATGCAGGACAAATTTAATAAAAAGTGATATCAAATCATACAAATCCACACTAACAAGCAAGAGAGAGAAGTCATATGTGGATGTGAGCGTGCAGAGCCACACACCCGACTCAGTCCCACAGGAGTGACAGATGGAGAGGGGCAGGACGGGAACAGGGGCTTGTACAGCTGGGCCGGTGCCTCCATTGTGCAGTAGGTGCGCTGTAAGTCTATCCTCTACTAATTGCCAGGGCAGTTCAAACACAAAGTCTGCCTCTGAAATACAATCCAACAGGGTGTTGTACAGTGAGTAAAGTTTACAATGTGTAACATTTTTCCTCTGGCAAGAAAAGAGACAAAAACAGGGAAGAGGAGGTGAGGGGTTGTGGAGGACGCGAGAGGGGATGGAGTGCAAAAAAAAAAATCCCAAAGCTGAGGAAGGTGGAGGGCCGTGGAGGCTGGAAGGAAAAGAAGGAAGACGTAACTGTAAATAGATCATTCACTATTTAGGCTGCATGTCTAATCCGGGGGCACCCAGACTGCAACGAATCTGTGTCAAGTGAATGAAAGTGTAGCCTCTGTAGGTGGATTGAGCCCTGTAACATGACACTGAGGAGGCACAGATAAGGAGACGAGGAGGAGTGATTGAGAGGTGATCCGGGGAGAGAGAGAGAGAGCGAGGTGCTGTAAGAGGAGAGGGATCAGACGATGTAAACAAGACGGGCAGAGTGTGTGCATACGGCGACGGCTGCACGCTGGCGTCTAAAGCCATTTCATAAACTGACAATGACCCAGCTTCTGCACAAACACTACACATAACACTGAATCTAAACACAGACTCGGAGTGGCCGGGGCAGACTGCCAGGTAATGCACGGCAGCAGCGCCAGGCTGCACGTTGCACCCATTCAAACCTGTTTCTCATTAAGCATTAAACAGAATCACCAAATGAAGTCCTCCACTCCTCTAATGAGGGCTTTGCAGCTCTGATGCTCTCATATTCCCTCTCCCTCCCGAGCCGTTTTCCCAAAGGTGAACATTCCATACGCTAATTTCAGTTTCACGCAGGAAAGACTTGTAGGCGCATGTGTTGTTTGTTTGTCAGAGCAGTAGTTGTGTTGGTACGTGTGTGTGTGTGCATACTTGTCTCAGTGTGTGTTGTTTGTGTGTTTATGTGTGGTCTGGCTCCAGACCCTGTCACTCATTCTCTTTGACCTTTAGTAAGCTGTGAAATTTAATTTCAAGCTCGGGTTGCTTTTTGTGTAGAATCCTACACCTGTGCCAAATATGTCCATGGGGAAGTTGGACAGCAGCTAAAGTGCAGCAGCCAAGGATGTCAGACAGACGGACGGACGGACGGACGGACGGACGGACAGACAGACAGACAGACAGACAGACAGACAGACAAGAGGTGACGCCTTCATCAGAGAGTCTGACCCAACCTTTGACCCTTTACCTCTTTGCCACCACGGCAGGCGACTGGGGCATTTCCAGGAGGCTTTGGCTAATTGGGTCAGATTGTGGAGAGAGAGGCATTAGGCCTAAAATTGGAAACATATGCAGCTATACCCCAGTGTGTGTATGTGTGTGGTAACGGTGGTGATGGTGGTGCGCTCCCACTAGAGACTAAATCTGAATTAAGGACCAGAGGAGGTCGGAGTGTGGTTCATTAGATGAAGTGAAAGAAACCGCGAAGAGAATTGAAAATGCAAAAACTATATCAGATGAAGAAGATGGAATCAAAGTGTGTGAAGATGGAAGAGATGATTAGGAACTGACAGTGTGTACCTCTGGGAGGACGAGGATTTATAATTGAGGTCTGACTGTGGTGGACAGACTGTTAGCCTCACCCCGACAGCTCAGCTCAGCTATTTGCAATAATTGCCATAATAGCGACTTTCCAATTACACTCAGATCTGAGTTTCAAAAGCAGGAGGATGTCCAACGCCAAAGCAACAAGCTGATGTGTGATGGAGCTGCTGCGGGTGGGAAAGACTTCATCAGAGTTGAGAGGAGAGTAAAAGTGACATCTGGAAATGTCCGAACTCTTCAGTGTGTTTTTCATAATCAGGTGATGATGTCAGGTTCCACTGAATGAAATCAGGCCCAACAGATTATACTGTAACATCAGTTATGAGCTCTGGTGCAACATGGTTCTAAATCCTTTGCAAGTGTCTCATGCACCAGGCAGGAAAGTACCGTAACCATAACCATACTTTGGTTTTATGGGGTGTAATGAATGAAAATCTGTTTGGGTCATGAAAATATGTTTGTTGAAATGACTAATCCCTAAAGCAGTGTTTTTCAACCTTGGGGTTGGGACCCCATGTGGGGTCACCTGGAATTCAAATGGGGTCGCCTGAAATTTCTAGTAATTGATAAAAATGTAAAAACAAACAAACAAACAAACAAAAACTTACTAATAAAAAATATATGGTGGGTTGAGAGAGACAATCCCAATCCATAATCCATTCTGTTTCTGTGTCAAATGTTCATTGTGGTCAGTTTCAGATGCTGCAGCTCTTTCATAATTCATAGTTTCAGTTCTTGTTCGTTCGACATTAATTGTCAGCCTTTTAAATCCAAGGTGGACTGACTGTACACTGGAAAAATCTAAATCTTACCATGTGTATTTTATCTCATTTCTAGTCCAAATATCTCATCACACTTAAAATAAGACAGAATCACTTAAAGAATAACTTTTCAGTGAGATATAAGAACTGATTGTTAGACAATAGAGCTTGAAATTCTTATTTCATGAAATCTTACCAGGATAATTTTTTACTTGTTCCACTGGCAGATTTTTTTGCTTGAATTAAGCAAAAAAAAAAAAAAATAAAATAAAATCTTGAATTGAGAAAAAAAAAAAAAAAAAGTCTTGAATTAAGCAAAAAAAAAAAAAGTCTTGAATTACGCAAAAAAATGTTGAATTAAGCAAAAAAAAAAAAAAAGTTGAACTGAACAAAAAAAAGTCTTGAATTAAGCAAAAAAAAAAAATCTTGAATTAAGCAAACAAAAAAAAAGTCTTGAATTAAGCAAAAAAATGTTGAATTAAGCAAAAAAAAAAAAAAAGTTGAACTGAACGAAAAAAAGTCTTGAATTAAGCCAAAAAAAAAAAAAAAATCTCAAATTGAAATTTCAAGATAATTTTCACTTGTTCTATTGGCAGATTTTTTTTTTTTATTTTTTTTTTTGCTTAATTCAAGCTACAATATCTTGTATTAAATCTTTTTTTATTTGTTTTTGGAGGGGTATTTTTTCCAGTGTACATACCCTGACCAAGGAAAATAAAGTTCTCCCTTTGTGCAGTAATCTACACCTGGATTTACTGCCTCTGTCCACAATAATATACATTATATAGACTAAATGTCATCCAAAATTAATGTTTTTTGCAACATAGTATAGCAAACTATTAGATGACCAAAACAAATTGATTTTAGCAAAAAAAGATGTCTCTGTTTTGAATGTCTGGGGTCACCAGAAATTGGTGATGTTAAAATGGAGTCATGAATGAATGAATGAATATTTCATTTCAGTTATGTACAAAACACATACATATTAAAAACCAAACATAGAATTAACACAATTGTTAACTGAAAAAGGAAGAAGCTGAAGCCAGAGGGTTATTTCTGCTTCTCCTATTCCCATCCTTACTCCAACTCCACACCTGGAGTTACAGCCGATAAAACATTAACACAAATTATTCTACATTCGGTTTCTTAAGTCACTTTGAAATCCTATGACTTTCAAAGCCCTGGAGAATTTGACAATTAAAGCTTTTTTGAAACTCGACAGCGAACTACACAATTTCACTTCATCCTTCAATTTGTTCCATAATTTGACCCCAATAACAGAAACACAGTGATATTTAATGTTTGTTCTTCCTTTACATGTTTCATACATAAACATCCCTCTTAAATTATAATTCTTTTCTCTTAACTTAAAAATTTTCTGAATACAAACAGGAAGATTTTTACTTTTAGCACGAAACATAAATTCCACTGCTTTTAAAGATACAATATCAAAAGATTTTAGTAAACCAGATTCTACAAAAAGTGGATTACTTGATTGGAGACAAAAAAGGTTGGAAACCACTGCCCTAAAGTCAAAAACCAAAAACCCCAGTGTGGTACCGTGTTATTTTGCTTTAATAAACTGTGCGTTGACTTCAAAGGCTTTCGGGGAATTAAGAACCCTTTTAATGTGACTGAAAAGTTGCCCTGAGAATTAATGGATGTCAACCTCCACATCCTGTAAAAATGTGTTTGTGTGAGCTATCAGCACAGAGGGGGGAAAAGAGCAAAAGGGCAAGAGCCGAAGAAAGCCACATTTGTGCGCCCCTGCCCTTTCACTCATCATCTTTGTCTGACCGTCACTCCTGTCCACACTTAGCTAACAACTTTCTCTATCGCTCTCTCGCTCTCTCCGACTCTCACTGATGCAGCCAGGGGCGGAAATATCTAAGTGCACGCAGGGCAAGTTCAGACAAAGAGGGAGATAGAGAGAATGGTGGGAGGGTAGCGAAGATTTCAAATGACTGACACTAAAGAGGGAGGAATGCCGCGAGGGAGACACCAGGGAGTGTGTATATGTGTGTGTAGGTACAGTAAGTGGCAAATTATAGCTAAAGTCAACCTGAAGTATGAAGTGAGGGAACCTCTGAAAGCTAATTTTAGCAGTGCTATTGTGCACTGTGAATGGTTCGGGGGCAAAAGAGACAATTGTACAGAGTGTGTGTGCGACAGAGTGTGTTTGTGCAATCAGTCAATGAGTGCAAGTATATCAACGCTCCTTCCATCGGAGGGTATTGACAGTGTTAAATGTCTCCGTCCCTGAGTGAAGACTGCACTTTAGTCTGCCTCTCTTTACAGAAGTGACCCGTTTTAGCGGCTTGAAGTTTTGAAAAACCTCTTTTCATGATCCGCTTCTCTTTCTCTGTCTCCTCTCCGGTCCCTATCTCTCCCATCCCCAAACTCTTTCATGAGCGGTCTCTCAGGGGCAGGGTTGTAACACAACCCTCCCCTCTTTTGTCTCCATTCTTTTCCTTATCCTTTCATCTTTTTAAACATTCAGGGGGAAAGGGGTTTGGTGGAGATGGAAACCACTACTTGGTAAAGGAAAGAAAGAGATAGCATGTGAGAGAGCAAGTGAGAGGGGGAGGCAGGGGAAAAGGGTTCGGCAGAGTCTCCCCCTCTGCTCATCCGCCAGTTTTATGCTTCTCCTTTTCAACGAGGCCATTCAAGGTGGGGAGGCTCAGTGGACGCGCTGTTCTGGAGGGTCAATAGCGCCGAACTCTCGTCTGGTCTGTATGGGGACGACTTATCAGCTCCGAGGACCCTCTGAACTGTCTGCCGGCCTGTGCGTCCCCCATAGACCTCCATTGTGTCTCATCTGAGCCTCGGCAGAGTTTCCCCCACAGACCTGTGAGTGGACAGGGCAGCCAGTCACCAGCTCCTGTTTCCATCCTTTCAGCTTTTTTTTGAAGAGTTTTGAACCGCCTGCACTCACAGCAAACATGTGTGTGTTTGTTTGAATCCAACTCCAGGACAAAGCAGAGCTGAACCATAAACATACATAAAGGTTTATCTGAGTGCGTGCAGGGCAAGTTCAGACATGGAGTACAAAACCTACATTTACAACGAGAAACAATTTCTGCACAAGTCAAGCCTCTACCAAGGTTCCTGTGAAGAATCCTTCAACCTGTTAAACCCTGACCATATTTTCAGGGGAAAAACGCCTAAACAGACAAACCCAAAGTAAATGAAGAATTCCTTCACAATAATCAGGTTCATATGGATGTTCTTGGTGTCTGTGGACATTTACAGAGCTCACAGAATCTATTCCCATTGTCTAAAATATTGTATCTATTACTATCCCTGAGTAAACTGGAACAAACTAAAAGACAAATTAGAATTTTTTATCCTCGCCTGTTTTTTTTTCCACTGGATTGACGATGACATGCATAAATTAATTGTTCGTGTCGGAGATTTTTAATAGCGTATATTTCACCCCACAAAGATTAAAAATCATGTTTGAACATTAAAGTTTGCACTAAAATACACTTTTGATGTACTTTTATTAACATCAGGGTCTAAACTTTGAGCAAAAGTTGAAAAAAAAAACATCCATTGTCCTGATTTATTATATTTTTATAGTAGATGAATATTAATATAATTTTTTCGGCCCGTGGGCGGGCTGATCGGGCTAAGGGGGTTTTTAACCCTTTATCAGGCAAATGACTATTTTTGGTCATTTCTGCACACATTAGAAGTAGGGATGGGAATCGATAAGAATTTAATGATTCCAATTCCATTATCGAGTTTGCTTATCGATCTGATTCCTTATCGATTCTCTTATCGACTCTCATTGGGTGAGGGAATAAAAGAGTACAAACAGGTGTGTTTGCATTAACTGTCTTTTATTTTTCCATCTGCACAGAAAATAGAACATATACAGTCTGAACAAATAATAAGAACAGATGACACAGGGCCCAGTTTGAAGCGTGTACAGTGAAAGTGAAATTAAAGACGTTTTACTAATTCCTCTATTGCTGCATTTCTACTACGTGGAACCGGTTCGACTCGGCTCGTCTCCCGTTGTTGTGCTCCTCATTTCCTTTCCCCTCCTTCAGAAACTTGTATTTGAGGGGGTACGACGTTTGTTGCCCGCACCAGAACCAGAACTGGGTCCAGATGACGGCCTGGTGTTCACTCTGCCGCTAGATTCACAAGTGCCTCTAAGAAGAGAATCAAATGAATCACATGTGGACGAATGCTGGAGCAGATTGGAGGGATTCCACCTTTAGAAGAAATGGAAGCATTACATGTGTTCCAGTGGACTTTTTTGTTTTTTTGTTTCTGCCTCCACACCATGTTCTGACCAAAACAATGCAGCATACGCAAGACGTCAAAAGCAAATATGCCGTTAATTCAACATTATGGTCTTTGCAATTTAAACGGCATCACATTGTTTTTCAATTTACAGTTTTATTTTCTAAAAACAATAGAAATTCATCATTTCTACATACATACATGGTTTTGTTCACATACTCTTCCTGTAAAAACTACAGCTATATTTGATTTAATCGTTAACACAAAAATCTTCTCAAATAAACAACTTTGCATCGTATTGTCACTTACAGTTTTTTTATGTTGCGATTTGACAACTTTTTGGTGTTAATTCTACAGTCATTTTTTACAGTGTATGTATTCTTTTCGCAATAGAATACGAACATTTAAGCAGGATCTTAAACTGTAATGTCTGCAAAACTTTATTTATTTATTTATTTATTTGTTTGTTTGTTTGTGTTTTTTCTGTTCTGGTACAGCTACATGTTAAAACTTTATCTATCCAAATGTTGCACTAGAACTTTTTCCAGGAAACAATCTTTAAAAAAAACAAACGAAACAAAAAATATCGCCTTGTTAATAGTAACGTGATATACTGGGAAATATCATATCGTGATCCTAGTATTGCAATTTGTATCGTATCGCCAAATTGTTGCCAATACACAGCCCTATGTAAAATATTATGTTAGAATATGATTACACAGTGATGACTAAAGTCTGTAGTGTGATCGACATCATATCATCAGATTCTTGCCAACATGAGCCCTTTTCTTCTGAGTAATTTCTGAAGAACTACAGACTCAAATAACAGCCTGTCCATCTTTGGAGCATCAAAAACAGATAACATGACAACAAACACCGGATCAACCTAACATCAGGAATTCACCTGTTGTGAAATCTTCTCTCTTCTCACCATCTAAACCTCTGCTAAACAATGTCACGCCTTTCATAACATTGTACCAAAAAAATGAATTTCCCCTCAGAGGTCCCTCTGATAGATTCTGTTCCCACTGCTGACCATTAAGCGGTTATTTTGAGCAGCTGTCTGCCACTGAAGTTTTACAGTAGAGGTATGCTGTGGCCTGTCTGCGATGTGTGAGCCCCTCTTCCAGGAGTGCATAGATATGGGTGATACGTGCATGTTCCCCTGCACAGACCCTGCTTCCAGGCGCCATATCCTAACTGACAATCACCATATACTGCACTAACATTACTGCTATTAATGACCAATTTTCCTCTTGTTTTGTTTTCACTATTCAGTACACTGGGTTACAAAAAAATGTTTTTTTGCAAGTTGTCTAGGTTTTTTCAACTGAATTAGGACCATTTTGCAGCGCTAAATCCAAAAATGACATCTGTTTTTCTCAATCAGGTCAGGTTTTTTTTGCTAATTTGATTTGGAAAAATTTGATCTTTTCACAAAATATAATAATTAATACCAAAATAAGATTGGTAAGCACACTTTATGAAACTTGTGACTTGATTCCTGTTAGGTACAATGGTGTATTCACCGCAGATGTAGCAGAATACGTCAGGCTTATTTTTGCAAGATCTTCTAGTTGAAGCCATTTCATTCACCTGTAATATTAAAAAAACCATTAATCTTAAATTGGCTAAAGTAAAATCTTCAGAACTCGTTTATTGCAAGAAATATGAAAGAATTTTGTATCATATGATGTGAAAATGCCCATAAATGTAAGCAAAAATGTTCAAAAGCCAATATGTAGCATAGTTCAGAAAGTTGACCTGATTGAGCAAAATGAATGTGATTTTTGGATTCAGCACCAAAATGATCCTAAATCAGCTCAAAAAACTTAAACAATACATTTGTTGTTGACCAGTGTTATCGGTTGTGCTGCACTGTAAAAACAAACCTTTAGAATCTACTCAATAAAAGTGAGGTGACAATTTGCACTCCTTGTGGTTGAGTAGATTTGACCCCATATTCGGAGTAAAATGTGACTAAATTTAACAGAAATGAGATCAAATCCACCGAACATGTCCCAACAGATTACACAACAAATTACTCCTAAAAAGTGAGTAATAATAACTGTCAGTTGTTCATAGGAATATGTTCATCTACTTCATTTAGGGCAGGGAGGATCAATCTAAATACTGATAGTATCCATTAGTGATGTGACGTTCACGAACGAATCAAATCTTTTGAACAGCTCTTTGAAATGAACGATGGGAACCGAGTCTTTGTAAAGAGCCGTTCATTTTTTTAATTTTTTTTTTTTAAGGAGGGAGTGTCCGATTGCCTTTCAATTTACCAACATACTGTTCTTGTTCTGAGAATGTCACTACAGTTCAGGTATTTACGTAATTGCAGTGATTAATCACTGTTGTGTTTTGTGCAATTTTTTCTGTATGTTTACACACATTTATTGTTCTTGTTTTCAGGAGAATAAAATTTTATTTCATCAGAAAATGTTTTATTTTCTTCTTCATTCTTCAACCCTTCTTCTTCAAGCCTTTTTCACAGTATGTTTTTGTTATTTCTTTTTTTATACCATATTTAAATGTCATTTTAGTTCATTTTAATGATGAAATACCCAGTTTTTTCAATCCCATTTGCACTGCATCAGGTTTTATTCGTCCAGTATAATCTTCTGCAGCTGTCTGCCAGGGAAGTTTTACAGTAGAGGTATGCTCTGGCCTGTCGTCGATGTGTGAGCCCCTCTTCCAGGAGTGCATAGATATGGGTGATATGTGCGTGTTCCCCTGCACAGACCCTGCTTCCAGGCTCCATATCCTAACTTTGACAATCACCATATACTGCACTAACATTACTGCTATTAATGGCCAATTTTCCTCTTGTTTTGTAATGTATTACCATTCATCACTATTCATTATTTGTTATGCTGTTTTCCTTATTTCTCTTTTTTTAATACCATATTTAACCTCCTCAGACCCAGCTATGGTTTTTGTATCCACATTTGAGGACAAGAGTTTCACAACTTTATACAAAAAAAAAAAAAAAAAAAGAAAGAAAAGAAAACTGTCCACCACAAAGGACATTCCAGGAGAGTCTGGTTTTGACCAACTCTATATGTAAAGTGTCACGAGATAACTTTTGTTATGATTTGGCACTATATAAATAAAATTTGATTGATTGATTCCATAAAAATGTTAAAAACTGCATCTGAAAAAACTGTTGCATCATGTTTCCAATATAGGCACTTATTTAATAAAAAACAAACCAAAAAAAAGGCTTGTACTTTGCTGACATTTCCTGGGTCTTAGGAGGTTAAGTCTCATCTTAGTTCCTTTTAATGATGAAATCTCCAGTTTTTTCCAATCCCATTTGCATTGCATCCGGTTTTATTCATCCAGTCTAATCTTCCTGTTGGATTGGTCCACTTCTGTACATATATGCTATTTTAAGTCTATTTAAAAGCTCAACCTTGTTCATGTATTTTAAGTACTTCCGGCGTATTTATACTTGGAAATGTTAATGGATCTTACATTTGTTGCTGTAGTTAATGTGCAGACACAGACCCAACTATATTCATAAGGTATGAAAGAAGATACCTAGACGAAGCAATGAAGTCATCACATTGAGATGCAAATCAAGTTGTCAAAGTGCCCTTGAGCAAGGCACTTAGCTGCCAAACGGCCGAAAAAAAAAAAAAAAAAAAAAAAAAAAAAACAAGCCAAGGGGAAGCAATCTGAAGGCAGACTCGGATTTCGCATTAAAACGGAAGGTTTGATTGTGCCAAAAAGGATTCTGTTGCACTCGTGCACTTGCAGACGCGCAGGACCCTGACGCATTCCACCACCCAGTCTTACAACAGCTTGTTTGCAATAATTTGCCAAACCATAATAAACTCACATTACTTGGATTCTCACCAACTACACCTCATTGCTGGTAAATTATCAAACATTTTTTTCTCGTGAAGACCGGGGCGGGGATGGAAGGAAGGGGAGGAAAATGTCAAACATCTCTGTCACGCACATCAAACTCAGGACGTGTGAAGTAGTTGGCAAGGAAATGTACATTTATGATCATTCTGCGCATTAAATCTAGAATCAGAGTTTTATATGGGAGTCATGTGTTTGTTTTTCCTCATACTAGTTGCATCCGCTGTGACAGATGGAACACGTTGTGGGCTGTGTGTCTTTTCATACACTAACCTCTGAAGGAAAATAGCTCGTCCTGTCTTTGCGCTTCCCAAGAGAAACCAAGTTGGATGCGTCAAGTTGACATTATATCAGAAC
Source organism: Sphaeramia orbicularis (assembly GCF_902148855.1). Classification (NCBI taxonomy): domain Eukaryota; kingdom Metazoa; phylum Chordata; class Actinopteri; order Kurtiformes; family Apogonidae; genus Sphaeramia; species Sphaeramia orbicularis. Next base: position 2,786,001 of record NC_043964.1, read on the forward strand.
AAATGGGGCCGGAAGTGACTGAATGTATTTTTGAAATTAAAGCACCTGAATAGAAATCCGCGATAAGGTATTTTATTTTGAAAATTCCGCTGCCGGGGTTTCGGTCTTTACGTGCGTAAACTTGACACTTTGTGCGACTTTACGCATTTCAGGCGGAGTTGAGGTCTTAAAACGCCTGGCCAATTTCTTCACCTCTCCACTTCTTCGTTCACAGTTTTGAACTGAGATGACTTTTCCCTGACCCCGCGGAAGGAATATTAACAAATGGAATACCTACAGTCGGTGGCAGCTTTGCTTTGAACACAGTTTTCTTTCCATGCGTCTTTTTTTTTTTTTTCCTGAGTGGAGCGCACCCAGGACAGGACAGCAGAGGAGCGGAGACTTTTCTGGTTTTGACTACTTGAGTTTTTTTTTTTTTTTTCCTCGTCGGATTTCGGGGCGCACATGCGATGTCACGGACTATTAAGAGAAGAAAGAAACGTGTGTGAATAGTGTTTTTTTTTCTCTTTTGGTCTGTGAACGAAAGTGTCTTTAGAGTTTGTTTTCTTCCACCAGTTGAGCAACTGGCGACAGGACTCTATAATCAATGTGGTGTCAGCTGGAAGGACGCGGGGTCCGGATCTCACCTAAACGGTATGGCCTTCAATCATACAAGTAGGCCTTCAAGGCTTTGTGTCAAATGGTTTTAGGTACACTTTCTAAAAATAGATATTTATATTTATATATATGTTCATTAAGTGTGTAATTCATTGTTGCTGGAGTTACATAATGGAGCAAATGTCTGTTAGATTAAATTAAGACATTTGCAAACATTATCTTTTATTTAATTCTTTATTCCAGTTTAAATCTACTTTTATTTATGAATTAATTTATAAGCCTATGTCATTTATTTCAACCGTTTTCACCCAGGCGTCTCATACAGTAACTCTATTTACGTCATATAATTTTGGGGATTAATTTGAAGCCCATAAAACATCTGTCATCTGTTATTACAAGGTCGCAAATCACTTTACGCACGCTATTTTACCTAATATTTTCTTTGGCAGCCCTGGAGTTGTTGCCAATTTCATGTGTTATTTGACTTGGCAGTGAGTCAGAGTGAAATGGAAGCGACTAAGACACAAGTGGAACCCGCAGGTAGATCACACAGGTCCAAGTTTACCTGCAGCTCAAGTCTCCATCTGATGTCCAGACTCTGTAGGAGGCTGTGGAAAAAGGGCATTTAGGCCAAACCTTCCACCAGTGCACCGTATCCTGCACATGGCCTGGGAGGCAGAGGTGGAAGGGCACTACTGTCACTCAGTGCTTCAGTTTGACATCATGGTTCTTGTCTGTTTCTATATTGTGCAGCTTCAGGGGAAACTGTTTTATTTGTTTTTTTACTCCATTACATTTGTCTGACAGATTTCATTTCCTTCTCAGATTCCACCTTCTTCCTGTCTGGTGACAATCATATGTCTCCAGAAATGCTGCTTTTCTTGATTTTTTGTCGTAATCAAAGAACAAGTGTTTCTTTTTTGGGGTTGACCTTAAAATTCATGTATTATTACCTTCGCAGAGGAGGTTCTGTTTTGGCCAGGGTTTGTTTGTTGGTTGGTTAGTTAGCAACAGAACTGAAAAAGTTATGGATGGATTTTGATGAAATTTTCAGGAAATGTCCAAAATGGGACGAGTAGGCTAACACAGGATTAGATTTTGGGAATGATCCGGATCACTGTCTGGATCCAGGAATTTTTAAAAGGATTCCTTATCATTGGGAGATAGGGATATTTTCAACATGTATATGTGGAACTGCACAATGAATGGTCAGAGTGCTTGGTAAAAAAAAAACAAAAAAACAAAACATAATAAGTTCCCAACAGGTTCTACAAGATATTGAAGATTGATCTGGATCAAAAAATCAAAAAATTCTGGATACCATGATCTAGAATGGGAAAAAATAGTGGAGTTTTGGAATTTTCAATCTAATAAGGGAACATATTATAGTATTGAAAAGCAACGAACACCAAATCTAACCATGACAGTGAAATCTGAAGTGTGCCAACAGATTTGTTTTCAACAACTATGGAGGTAGATCCAGGAGAAGACCGCCATTTCCGAAAAAGTGATTTTTGCCTCTGCCAAGGAGGTGATGTTTTCATCAGGGTTGGTTTGTTTGTTGGTTTGTTAGCAAGATAACTGAAAAAGTTATGGAAGGATTATGATGAAATTTTCAGGAAATGTTAATACTGGCACAAGGAACAAATGATTGAATTATAGCAAGGATGTAAGTGTGCAAGGAACCTATGTCAATACAATCTGTCAGTTTGGGATTTACTCTTAATTTGGCAAATTTAGACATTATTGATTCATCAGAACATTGTCATTTACAGGTTAACAGAACAGCCATTGTTCGGCCTATGGCTCTCACTCATGGTGCAGCTCTACAAAAATACAAAAGTAAACACAAAAGGCCAATAAACATTGCCATAAACACATTAAGTCAAAACTAATATTAACACCACAACCCCGCTGAACCCCTGCACATAAAAATTACACATTTTCAACTACATGCCCACTACCCACAATGCAATGTGGCAAACATGCGACAGTATTAAAAACCCTGTTAGATTAACTGTAAAATGCATTGTCCCAAATCAGACTTTTTAGTTAAAATTCTTCACATATTAGAAACATTTGACAAACATATCGTCAGCCTCACAGCATAATTACCCAAGTGACATTTTTGGCCAAATTGTGATATCAGTGTGACTTTACTCTAACACTGCTGCTTCATTTTGCATCATTGTCTATGACCTGAAAAAATATGACGTAAGCAATTATGCTATGAGGCTAACGATATAATGATCTCATAGACTCTGATGCATTGTTTTAAGTTTAACTAGCCTCCACTATTTAAAATAGATCAATTAGCGACATACACGTGCATGCAGCAGTATACAGTCACAGAAGAAAATATTAGACCATCAAAAGTCATCAGAAACAATGGTTATGTGATCAAGTCCTAACTCCTGTGTGTATTATGTGACTAAAACAGACAGAAAAGAAAACATGGAATGAATAAAAGCACTGTTTTTGTCAGTACAGTGACAGAGATATTGATGGAAGAACTGAAGTGATTTTGGTTTTTATCAAGAAAACCATGTTAAATGGATAAATATCAACTCTGAAATTCAACTACTATGAGCTATTTTTGTTATCATTATATTTGTCCAAACAAATGTACCTTTAGTTGGACCAGGCATTAAAATGAACAAGAAATTGAAGAAAACAAGGGCTTTTAAACCCAAAATATCATATATGACAGTAAAACACTGACAGGGACCATTTTATTGCACTGAAACTACTTTGACTTTTCACGCTTTATGTCAGGGCTGTCAAAGTCATTTTAGTTCAGTTCCACATTCAGCTAAATTAGATCTGAAGTGGGCCGAACCAGTAAAATAATAACATAATAATATATAAATAATGACAACTCCAAACTTTTCTCTATGTTTAAGAGCGAAAAAAGTAAATTTACATTATGAAAAGGTTTCCATCTACAAACTATCCTTTCAAACAATGTGAATAACATGAACAAACTGATAAAATAAGTGTAGTTTTAACAATATTCTGCCTCAGTTTATCATTTCCACATGTACATTAGAACTTACAGATCACAGTGGATCTACAAACACACAAAACATTTAATAACAGACAGAATCTTGTTAAAATTGTACTTACTTCTCTTAAGACATTTCAGGTTGTTTGTATTTGTTCAGGTTATTCACATTTTTTTTTTGCGAAATTATACTTTGTTTTAGTGTAAATACATGAAAATATTTACATTTACAAAGAGAAAAATTTGGATCTGTCATTATTTATATGTTATGATAGTATTTTACCAATTTGACCCACTTGAGATTGAATTGGTCTGAATGTGGAACCTGAACTAAAAGGATTGTTCATATTTTCAGTGTAATTTTTGCATTTCATAAATTCATCCCAAGGGCCGGACCGGACCCTTTGACGGGCAGGATTTGGCCCCCGGGCCGCATGTTTGACACCTGTGCTTTATGAGTTTTCTGCAGATAAAACATCTATTTTACATGAGTGGTGTAGTATTTATACTTTAAGATGTGAATACTTCTTCCACATCTGAAAGTAGGAAAGAAGGATGTCACTGCTATGGAGCCAAGGTTAGAGAGGAGGGGGCTGAGCGTGGACTGAAACAATCAGAGAGCTGGAATTAATGGGCTGTTTGCACAGTGGGACAGCCAGGCATTGTAAATAAGCACATGTGAGGCCGAGGCTTTTACTGTAGCCATACACTCAGTAAGAGAGAGAGAGAGAAGACAAACATCTACCTGCATGTGTGTCTGTGTCACATGGTCGTCATTGTTTTAAACGTCCACATTTGTACTTGTCGCCAGGGGTGTAAGAAAACATCGGTTCTGCAATATATCGCTATATTTCATTTCACAAACCTCTATCGATATTAAAAAGTACTGTATGGATATTTTTAGGTATTTATTCAAATGCAGATATTGTGGAGGTTCATTTTTGTTTTTTTTCTTTTTTTTTTTTTTTATTATTATGTAACACTCTTTTATTAAATAATGTTAGTTCCTTTGTTGGGATTGAACTCAAATCCTGTTCTGATGTTCATTCTGAACTAATAGAATCTGAACATTTGAACAGGATCTGAAACTATAATGTCTGTAAAACTGAATTTCAGTTTGAACACAGGAACGTTTTGTGATAGAACATTAGATCTAGGGATGTTCCGATACCGATACGAGTATCGGCATCGGCTCCGATACTCAGTGTGTGTACTCGTACTCGTAAAAGTAATCCGGTACAAATGCACTGATACCACTCACGGCCGTGTGCCATTCCCAGTTCAGTGCAGCAGGTACGAGGAGGAGGAATAATGTGTGTGAGTGTGAAGAGTGTGGAGATGGAACCAAAGAAATGACGGTGATAAAAGTAAGGCTGACTGACAGTACCGTTCAGACACAGACAGATACAGACGCAGCATTCTGTCCGTCCTCTGCGTACATTACATCTGTTTACCAGGTGCTCGCGGATGCGTAAACAGACAGAGAATACCAGCGGGAGTACGGAGCGGTGCGGACCGCCGCCAACAGAACTGAAAACCAAACTTGTGTCTCATTTGTCTTTTCTCTTCCTGCTGAAGCTAAACTTTTAAACCTTACCAGAGAAAACGCTGCAACATTAGTATCACAGTAGTGTTCCCTCTGTCGTCTACAGGTTTGTTATTACTGACTTTCTTCTTCTTCTTCTCATTAAACTTTCCTCTTCTTCGTGGTATTTGTCCAGTATGGTTAATTCAGAGCGGCGCCCCCTGGTGGATTAATTGGCAAACGCTCATTCCAACACATTAAATGTCAGTAGCAGCACTTTGTTCCAGTCAGACTAATGACAACGACAATAAAGCACATTTACAAAAGGAACTAACAACTGGAATGGGATTATTAAGGACTAGGATCAGTACTCGGTATCGGCAAGTACTCAAATGTAAGTACGAGGGCCGTTCAATAAGTTCATGGCCTCACCCAGAACAGAACAACACAGACTGATAATTTATGTTTTATTTTTCAACATAATCTCCATTTACAGCAATGCACTTGGTCCATTGATGTTCAAGCATCACTATCCCATCACGAAAGAATGTAACATCCTGTATTATAACAACCAGTATTTTTGGGTGAGGCCATGAACTTATTGAACAGCCCTCGTACTAGTACTCGTACTCGGTCAGGAAAAAAGTGGTATTGGTGCATCCCTAATTAGATCCTGTTGGGATCAAATACAAATGTGTTTAGTATTTGGGCAGATTTCTGCTGTAACTAAATTCCTCCAGGAAATAATCATTAAAAAAAAAGAAACAAACAAAAAACTGCCTTTTTAACAGTATCATGACATATCGTGATATATTGTATTGTGATCCTAGTATTGTGATTTATATCATATTGCCAAATTCTTGCCAGTACACAGCCCTACATGTTGCACTAACGAAACCTGTCATAAAAATTTGCTGAAAGACGCACGGCGAGGTTCAAACCAGACATGTTCGACCCCCATCCATCTTTGGACTACTTGACTTCAAAAAGTGAGGATTAAGCAGAGACGGGGCCTGGTCCTAATACTAACACAGAATGCATTATCTGTGTGTCAGATGGACGTGTCTGACATTAACCACACATGAGGGGGGGATTACTCAGTTAACAGGCTAATGGCACAGTAGCCGCTGCCAGGTGTGGAGCTGCTTTATGGCATCTGTTTCCTGGGGAGGGTCTCCCAGCTCCAGGCACTCTGTCCCGTCATTCCCCTGGTTCCGTCTTCACTCATGCTGTCTCATGTGGATTAGACCCCTGTGGTTCACACTGGCAGCGCTCAAAAGACAAGTCAGCCCAGTTCGCCAGGTGCCACATTTACACAAGAAGCAATTTCCTTTATTGTTTTTCCAAATGTTTGTGTATATTATACAGCTTCTGTTTAAGAGTTAACGCAGTGTTTTTCAGCCTTGGGGTCGGGACCCCACGTGGGGTCGCCTGGAATTCAAATGGGGTCGTTTGAAATTTCTACTAATTGATAAAAAATGAAAACTTACGACTAAAAAATATATGGTGAGTTGAGAGAGACAATTACAACACATAAAAAACAAACTATGGTTGTGAAAGTGCAGCACTGTGGTTCTGTTTCTGTGTCAGATGTTCACTGTGGTCAGTTTCAGATGCTGCAGCTCTTTCAGAATTCATAGTTTCAGTTCTTGTTTGTTCAGTATTAATTGTCAGCCTTGGAAATCACAGCTGGACTGACTGTACACTGGAAAAAATCTAAATCTTACCAAGTGTATTTTTCTCATTTCTAGTCCAAATATCTCATCACACTTAAAATAAGACAGAATCGCCTAAGGAATAACTTTTCAGTGAGATATAAGAACGGATTTTTAGACAATAGATCTGGAAAATCTTATTTCAAGAAATCTTACCAAGATCATTTTCACTTGTTCCACTGGCAGATTTTTTTTGTTGCTTGAATTAAGCAAAAAAAAAAAAAAAAAAAATCTTGAATCAAGCAAAAAAAAAAAGTTGAATTGAGCAAAAAAAGTCTTGAATTAAGCAAAAACTAAAAACAAAAAAATCTCAAATTCAAATTTCAAGATAATTTTCACTTGTTCTATTGGCACATTTATTTTTTTGCTTAATTCAAGCTAAAGTATCTTGTATGAAATCTTTTTACTTGTTTTTAGAGGGGCATTTTTTCCAGTGTACATACCCTGACCAAGGAAAATCTAATTCTCCCTTTGTGCAGTAATCTACACCTGGATTTACTGCCTCCGTCCATAAAAACATATATTAAATAGACTAAATGTCCTCTAAAATTAACATTTATTTACAACATAGTATAGAAAACTATTACATGATCAAAAACAAATTAGTCTTAGCAAAAAAATGTCTCCGTGTTTAATGTTGGGGGTCGCCAGAAATTTGTGATGTTAAAATGGAGTCACGAGCCAAAAAAGGTTGGAACGACAGAGTTAACTTTATGTATGGTAATTATTATGTTGATTATTAAAATTATAGTCATCTGTCAATATAAAACAAAACAAAAATGATCCGCAAATTTTTTATTATTTGTGTTAGTGATGTGGCGTGGCAAAAAAGGAAATTTACAGCTTCTCAGTTTATGATGCATTTCTCTGTCATATCTGATTAACCATGATGAGGCAGGTTAATCATAAAATATAAGGAGTAGCTGTCATTTGGTTTTGTGATTTTACAGCGTTAGTGGTGAGACTAGCCTAAGTAGTCACATATAACAGCATTACGCAATTACATTATTAAAAAAAACTGCTATTACAGCTGCAGCTTCATTATACTTATTCATCAAAATGTTGGTTATTATAAGAAGGTTAGAATGTGTGTTATCTTTGGCAAAAAGATTACATACAATGACTATAATTTACCCGTAGTACGGCCAGGATTTGTGATCCACATATCTGAAATTAGCTTTGGTGATTGTGCTTTAAAATCAGCATATTCACATTTTAATTAAAGTTTTACTGAAAAACTTTTAATATGTCTAACAGTATTATACAGTCTGCTTTGTGTTTGGTGTCTTTTTCAGCTTTCTTACCTTCTCTGAAACACGTATTAGAAAAGTAATCAATGTAATAAGCTATATTATTTTGGTGAAGTAATTAAAATCTTAGAGCGAGTAGTAAACATCTGGAAAGTTTATGGAAAATTCTGAACCATAGCACAAAGTTCCTAAAACAAAAGCAGGAAAACGTTGAAGTGCAATCCTCTAAAACCTTAATGTAATGAAATCCTAAGCAGAGATCCAGAGACAAGGAAGCTGTGCATGTTAAAGGAGTGCTTCAAAGCAAAGTGAAATAGATCTGTCCTGAACTGTCACTTAAAAATGTCTGCTGAGGTTGTTTGCCTGATCTCCTTCGGGAATGTTTCACAGTTTGGGAGCACAGTTGAAAAAATAACTGCATCTCCAGGTTGTGTTTTTGTGTTAGTGGACATGTAATAAGCCGACAGGGGAGGATCCCAGCCTGTGAGTGTGACTGAACATGAAACGACCGGAAGGTTTGGAACGTTGGGTCGATCGCTTTGGACAGACTCAGGGATCCGGTGTGATCACAGTTAACGTCAGAGTTTAGAGCAGGGCTGTCAGACCCATTTCACTTCAGTTCTACATTCAGCTAAATTTGATCTGAAGTGGACCGAACCGGTAAAATAAAAAATATAATAATATAGAAATAATGTCAACTCCAAACTTTTCTTTGTGTTTTAGAGAACAGGTGTCAAACATGCGGCCCGGGGGCCAAATCTGGCCCAACAAAGGGTCCAATCCAGCCCCTGGGATGAATTTGTGAAATGTAAAAATTACACTGAAGATATTAACCATCAAAGATGTTCAATCTAAAGTGGGTTGGACCAGTAAAATACTATCATAATAAACTATAAATAGTGGAAAAAAGCTATTTTTTCCTCTTTGTTTTAGTGTCAAAAAAGTTAATTTACACAAAAAAGTGTGCATTTACACACTAGCTTTTCACAAAAAATATGAACAACCTGAAATGTCTTAAGAGAAGTATGTAGTATTTTAACAATATTCTGTCTATTATTAAATGTTTTGTGTATTTGTAGATCCACTGTGATCTGTACGTAGTGATGCACATGTATAAATGATAAACTGAGGTGTAATATTGTTAAAATTACACTTATTTTTCCTTAAGAATTTTCAGGTTCATATTGGTTCATGTTACGTTCAAGTACGGTTCGTAGATGTAAACATTTTAGTTATGGAATTATACTTTTTTCACTCAACATAGAGAAAACTTTAGAGTTGATATTATTTCTAAGTTTTTATCCTATTATTTACATTATTTATTTGACTGATCTGCCCCACTTTATTTCATATGAGGCTGTATGTGGAACTGAACTAAAATGAGTTTAACACCCATGTTTTAGAGCGAAAAAAGTTCAATTACATTATGAAAAGGTTTACATCTACAAAACTATCTTTTCAGACAATGTGAATAACATGAACAAACTGAAAAAAATTAGTGTAATTTTAACAATATTCTGCCTCAGTTTGTCATTTACACATGTACATTATTATAACTTACAGATCACAGTACACAATACACAGTACAATACACAAAATATTTAGTAACAGGCAGAATATTGTTAAAATTGCACTTAATTCTCAAGTTTTTCACATTTTTTTGTGAAATTACACTTTGTTTTAGTGTAAACACATGAAAATATTTACATTTACAAAGAGAAAAATTTGGAGTTGTCATTATTTATGTTCTTATGATAGTATTTTACTGGTCTGACCCACTTGAGATTGAATTGTTCTGAATGTGGAACCTGAACTAAAAGGATTGTTAGTATCTTAGTGTAATTTTTGCATTTCACAAATTCATCCCATGGGCCGGACTGGACCCTTTGGCGGGCTGGATTTGGGCCCCGGGCCGCATGTTTGACACCCCTGGTTTAGACTGTTTAGGCTGCTTATTCATGGATTTTTGCTTGATGAGGTGGCTGTTTGTGTGTTCACGCAGGCTTTGCCCTGTTTTTTCAGCTGATTCTCTCCTCGATTTATTCCAAAGAATTCAAAGATATGGAGATTAGGCTTAAACTAAGTGTAGAATGTTGAGTGGAGTTGTATTTACAGAGTGAGGTTCTTGATTTATAAGATTTTTTTTGTGTTTGTCAGAGGGGATTCAGCGCGCCTGGGTCTGGTCCAAAGGGCGGAAAAGAACGTCGCGGTCCTTGTCTAGCCTCGCAGGGAACGCAAATGATGCGTGTCATTGTAGCAAATGGAGCGTGTTGATGAAGTGCTGCTGCTGCTACTGCTGTTTCACAAAGAAACCACTTAGAGTCTGCTCGCTTGCCTTCTGTGTGGTGTCTGAGTGCTCCAAGAAAGCCCTTAAGAAGCAGAAAACCCTCCTGCTGAAACACACACTCTTATGAGGTCTCAGAGGGTTTTGCTGGGTTTATAATCTATATTTCCATCACCACCTTTTACTCCCTCGTCTCATAGTAGGTTACAGATTACCTTCTTCTTCTTCCTGTACGAGGGCAGGGAACTGAACATCCATACTTTTATGACACTGATCAAATTTCCTATTGAAAAATTCCTGAAATTATTTCCCTCGATATCAAATTTCAAAGGTGTATCACCGACTAGTAGGGCTGTTAGAAAATATCGGTTCCGCAACATATCGTGATATTTCATGTCACGATACTATATCGATACTAAAAAGTACTGTATCAATATTTTTAGGTATTTATTCAAATGCAGATATTGTGGAGGTTCATTTTTGTTTTTCTTTATTGTTTATATTTTATTTATTCTTATTTAACACTCTTTTATTAAATAATGTTTTTCTTTTGTTGGGATTGCAAAAAAATACTGTTGTGATGTTAGTTCTGAACTAATAGAATATGAACATTTGAACAGGATCTGAAACTGGAATGTCTGTAAAAAAGAATTTAAGTTTTAATAGCGGAACATTTTGTGATAGAACATTAGATCCTGTTGGGGTCAAATAAAAATGTGTTTAGTATTTGTGCAGATTTCTGCTGTCATTCAATTCTTCCAGGAAATAATCTTTTAAAAAAGAAACAAACCAAAAATTGCCTTTTTAACAGTATCATGATATATATCGTATGGTGATCCTAGTATTGTTTTTTGTATCGTATCGCCAGACTCTTGTCAATACACAGCCCCACTGACCTGTATAAGTTTCAGTATTATTACATTAACAGACAGCCTCAGGGTAAATCGCTTTATGTAGTAAAACTGCTTTTAGTTCGTAAGTGTGTGAACAGGCAGATGTGCTGATGAAACTAATGTGTATTGTGCGTTACTTTTTGTTAAAATGCTAAATTGTGTCATAAATAGGGGTGTGCATCGGCAAGAATTTGGGGATACGATTCAAATCACAATAATATCAAGATATATCATGATACTGTTAAAATGGCACTTTTTTGTTTGTTTCTTTTTTAAAAATGATTATTTCCTGGAAGAATGGAATTACAGCAGAAATCTGCACAAATACTAAACACATTTTTATTTGATCACAACAGGATCTAATGTTATATCACAAAATGTTCCAACTGTGTTCAAACTTACAGTTTCAGATCCTGCTCAAATGTTCATATTCTATTAGTTCATTACTAACATCATAACATCATTTTAGTTCAATCCCAACTAAAGAACTCCCATCTGCCTCTCAGAGAGTAAAAAGTGCTTTTAGGGTGCTTCAAATAACCATTATTTAATAAAACAGTGTTAAATAACAATACAGAAAATATAAATAATAACGAAAAACAAAACACAAAAATGAACCTCCGCCATATCTGCATTTGAATAAATGCCTAAAAATATCAATGCAGTACTTTTTAATATCGATCCTGTATTGCGAAATGAAATATTGCGATATATTGCAGAACTGATATTTTCTAACAGCCCTAGTCATAACGAGTATTGAGGTCGAGGTACTGGTATTGAAAGTTTTTTCTCGAACACCCATCCTCACCCCAGACACCGCTCCCATAGCTGAACAGCCTTTTCTGCTGAGCTTTAATTAGCACTGGCTGGTCTCTCTACATTTACATCCGGGGTGTCAAACATGTGGCCCAGGGGCCAAACGCAGCCCGCCAAAGGTTCCAATCCGGTCCCTGGGATGAATTTGCAAAGTGTGAAGGCTGTGGAACTCATTTTAGTTCCGGTCGCACATACAGACCAACATGATCTACAGTCAAATAGTAACAGCAGAAGAACCGACAAAAGAGAATGACTGCAGATTTTTTTCTCGGTTTTATGTGGAAAAAATAATATTAGATTATGCTTATAAATAATGACAAACTTCACATTTTTGTCTTTGTTTTAGTGCAAAAAAATAACATTAAATTATAAAAATATTTAACAGTTAAATGTGAATCACCTGAACAAATATGAACAACCTGAAATGTCTAAAGAAAATTAAGCATAATTTTAACAATTTTCTTCCTGTTCCTATGTGTTTATTGTCTTTTTTAGTCCGACGCACATGTATAAATGATAAGCTGAGGCATAATATTGTTAAAATTGCACTGATTTTTCTTGAGAAAGTTCAGTTTTTGTCAGGTTATTCACATCTTCGTAGTTTGGATAGTTTATAAAAGTAAGTATTTTCATAATTTATGGGATTTTTTTTGCACTAAAACACAGACAAAAATTTGCAGTCGTCATTATTTATAGGTTATTCTGTTATTATTTGACTGGTTCCGGCCCACTGGAGATCAAATCAGGCTGAATGTGGAACCTGAAAGAACAGGAGTTTGAGAGCCCTGGTTGAAGGGGCGTGTTAACAGCCTGTTTACTGGATAATCTGCTTCAATCACACAGATCACCTCAGTTTCTTTTGGCAGGCCCTTTACACCAGTCAGTAGCATAAGCAAACAGGAAGCCCACAGCACTTTGAAGTGATTTATTGTCTGCAAGACAAGGAGGCACTGAACCCGGAGGAGGCTGCATGAGTGATGTGTCAACCAAACCTTGTTGCTCCTCGGTGGCTGCATTGTGTCCAGGGTGTGGTCGGGCTGAATACGTGTCCTGTCACTGAAAAGCTTTAGTTTTATCACTCATTCATGTGCCCACACACAGACACCGATGGCCAGCGATGATACATCCTCTCATTCGCCCTCACATGCCCGTACAAAGCACAAACAAACACACCACGAGCAAACAAACACAGTTATTTTCTGTCGCCCTGCGTGTTATTTTATGTCTCTACTGCCTGAGGAAAGCGTGAAGGAGCTTCGCCAGTAAAGCTGCATCTCTGACATTCTCATCATTCCTCTTATTTTAACTCTTTCCAAGTGGTGACCTCCTCCCTGCTTTTGAACTTAGAACTAAACTGTCTCTCACCTCCGCTGACTACCACCTGAATGCCACCCCTCTGCGCACACACACCGCATGACTGGGCGACTGGAATATTTGTCGACTTAGTCACAGGTGAAACACTTGAATGAATCATCTCTAATCCTCTCATCATTTGTGTTCATTGAAATTATGTCAGACTTGACAAACTAATTTACCTTAAAAGCGTTCTGCATGGTTGGAAATGTTTACCTTCGGCTCGCACGAGGGAGTGTTTTATTTGAGTTTTGTATCTTATCTATGTGTATTTGTTGTGCAACAGTTAAAATGACTGTAATGTGTCCTGTAAGGTCATAAATATCCTCAAATAGACAGGCAGGATGTTTTCATTTGTGCTACGTAAAACCTTTAATAAGTACTTTGTTATTATACGCTGCAATGTAGTTATTATGATTTGAGAAACTAATGAAATAAAAAAAAAACAAGGAATGCAAAAATATTTTTGTAATGAAATTTTTAAAACAGTATAGAATATACGCAAAGCTAACAAAATAAGAATTAAAGTAGTAATTTCATTTAGTCGTCATCTGTCTTTATTTATTTATTTATTGCATATGTTCCATTTCAGTCATTAAGCAATTTTACAAAAGTAGAAATCTTGTACGTTATGTGTCTGTGCTGGATGGATACAGTCATTAACCCTTTCATGCACAGTGGTCACTCCAGTGGACAGTTCTTCTCCAGCTGTTCTCGTGTATATTCATGGGTTTTGTTGGTTTCGTTCCATATCAGCCAACACAGTGGACGCTTACACATCATCCCAAACACTGACATTCAGACCATTACTGTAACTTTAATGTTCTAGACAAACCTGATCTGCACTAACATGTTTGAGGGTAAAAAAAAAAAGCAAATTGTTATTAGATGGTAAATAACATTTTTTTTTTTTTTTTTTTTTTTTAAGCTTTGTTTTGCATATTATCTCTGTGAAGTAATAACTAGTATTAGCATATGTTAAAATATGAGAAAACATCAGACTGGCAGCATTAAAATGTTTTTATTTAATAGTTTTCACAGTGTATCAGTAAATACATGTTTCTTTGCTTCTAAAATGAAACACATGGTGTCCAGCTGAGAGGACATTTTTGGAACTCCATGAAAAAAAGGTTGATTAATAAATAAATAAATAAAAGTAATGATACAATTCAATTGCATTTTTTTTCATGCCTAAAGAGGAATAAAAACTCTCAGGAAAGAAAATCTTGATTAAGCTTCTCATAATTCATGCATGAAAGGGTTAAGGTGGTGATTATGGCAGTAAAAGTCTAAACAAAGACTAAAACTGACTATCAAACTAACAACTAAAAAAAAAAAAAAAAGACCTGAGCATTTCCAAAAATAAATGTTGAACTGCTAATGGACTAGCAGCTAAACTACCAACTGAAAACAAAAGGTGACAAATGAAATAAAGGGCTACTGACAAACTGAGCTGCACTGCAATTTAAGAATACATGCTTGTGTTGGAAAATATCTACATTACCTTTAAGTAGAACTATGTCATGAAGGGGGAACAGTATTAAATCATACTCAAACACTACATTTACAATGGAGAACAAAATACTTTCAAACTAAACAGGATCAGATGAATACTTGTTCTTTTCAGTGATGCTTCTCTATCATTTATTTTAGCAGATAGTCCTGATGTTTCTACACTTTAAAGAGGACTGCAAAATTCTTGGATCATAGCAAACACAGAAACAGAACAAAAACAAGTCTGAGCCATAAAACACAAATGAAAAGACGTATATTCTTGGGTTGCAGATGTCTTTTTACTCTAGATCTTTTGGCTGTAAAGTTTGGGACTCGCATACATACCAGGTTGTCAGTGTCTCTGTTGAAGGTCAGCCATTCAGACAAGCACAATCTGCTGCTGTTCGTAGCTGAACTCCATCATCCCACATGAAGAAACAGACGGTGACCTTGCTGTACTTGGTACTATTTTTCCACAAGTTCTGCCAAGATTTTAAAACCATACCCCGGCAGTTAAAGCACCGTGGTCATAAAGCTGCGGGCCCCCTGTAAAACCTCTCATTTTACATTTAAACTGCGGTGGTTGGTTAAACTGTATAACCTACAATCGTCTAAAATAACATTCTCTCTCTCTCTCTCTCTCTCTTCCTGTGTCTGTCTGTCTCTCTCTTGTGTTGCCTCCTTTTATCCACCAGCTGATACGTCTTGGGAGTGATGCACTGGCTTCCCCTGGTTGCCATGGTGATTGCCTCGGCCCTGCCCTTCCCTCACAACCCCGTCTCCAGGATTGCTGCCGCGACAACAGAGCCTGGCTTCGACAGCCACAGAGACCACCATCATGACCCGGCTACTCGCGTCGCAGCTCCCACGGAGCCTCCAGCAGACTTCAACTTCCACGCAAACGCATCACAAACGGATTACAACATGGCTGTTAGTCTCAGCCAACACACCAACAAACAAAACCTCCAGAGCCAGAAGGATTACGTGACATCCTCTTCAGATGAAGAGACTTCCATTTTCAAAGTGGAGAATCAAGGAATCCACCAATCAAAAAGCAACTCAGGCAGCAAAGTCAAAAGCAGCGTCAGTTTGGATGTTCTCACAGAAGGAGGAACTCTCAGGACCCACGATGTTTCAGAGGATAATTCTCTACCAAAGGACTACAAAACTTCCAGCAGTAGGCCAGATTACACAGCGGAGGTTTCCAAGAAGGACTTTCAGGACTCCACAGAAACACCTTTGCAGGTTTCTGCTGTCAGTCCTGCTGCTATTCTAAAGGGTCAAACAGGACCAGAACCAACTGTTTCCTCGGAGCAGTTGGGAGATTCACCAACGGTCAGTACAGGGAGTCAAAGGACATCAGGGACGGAGCAGAGTCTGGCAGAGGAGAGCCTGACCCTGGAGGCAGGGATGGGTCTGGGGTTAGGACCGGACAGTATCCTGGAAGGTGATGAAATGTTTTTGGATGCACATCCAAGGGTCTTGTTCTCGCCCTCACCTTCACCTCCGGAACATCCACCAATCCTCCTCATGCTGGAGACCGGCATGATGGAGGACGGGGACGGAGAGGAGCAGCAGGAGGACATGGACACACTTATCGAGGGTCACGGGGACCGGGCGATTGACAGGAGCACAACTCCAAGCTCCTCCAGAGCCCCCAGTGATGTTCCCCATGCCGTTAAAAGGGACAAACGTTCACATTTGATGGACAGGAGGCGAGGGGAGAAGTCAGTGTGCGAGTCCGAAAGTGTTTGGGTCACAGACAAGAAGACGGCCATCGACTCCCACGGGCAGAAGGTGACCATCCTGCAGGAAATTCAGACGCAGACAGGGCCGCTCAAACAGTACTTCTATGAGACTCGCTGCCGTCAGGCCGAGCAGGCGAGCAGGCCCAAACCTGGAGGCAGAGCGGCGAGGCCCATGGGGACGGGCGTAGCTGGGGCTGGATGTTTAGGTGTGGATAAAAAACAATGGGTGAGCGAGTGCAAAGCCAAGCAGTCGTTTGTGCGAGCGCTCACCAAAGATGCAAACAACCGAACGGGATGGAGGTGGATCCGCATCGACTCGTCCTGCGTCTGTGTGCTGCTGTCCAGAGCCAATCAGGCACTGGGGAGGGAGGTCTTGATGGGAAGGGGGAGAGGCTGAGAGGGAGAAAAAAAGAGAGAGAGACACAGCAAGAAGTAGAAAATGACACAGAGGAGAGCAGCTGTGAGCGCTCAGCAGGGCTATTAGAGTTTACCCAAACCAAAACTAAGACGACTGAAAACATAATTAGGTCAAGTACAACCTGAACACAAGAACTACAAGAAACAATGGAACACTGCTTCAGTTCTGTCCTGCTTTGGATTTAGCACTGGGCTAATGCTGCGTTCCAGGCAACTCGTAACTGGTGTTTTCCATCCTTCTACTGGTGTAAATGCACTGGAATGTTCAGTCAAACCTGTGACTTCCACCTGAACTCGTACTAGATCCACGTTCTCCCAGTTCTGAGTTCTGACATCACGTAGCAATAGCGCCCCCCCCCCCCCATGGATGCGGTGTTTATGGAGATTGTTTATTAAAACAAGGTATTGCTGTGACATTATTTATCTGCAAATGTTCTGCAGAATCAGCAGCTGCTCTAATGTTAGCTAGTTTTCAGTCCAATCAGTGCAAGAATAAATTAAAACCAAATACGAATCCAAATATGCAAAGAACATCAAAGGTAGAACAGCTTCTCTTGCCTTATGCATCGTTTTTCCTCCTCTGTTTCCCTCAAATAAGCAAAGAGCAAACACCTTTGGCGATAGAAATGATTGTAAATGAACATAACGTATGGTCTGACGTGCTTGTTTGTTTACATCTAACTCCCACAATTCCTTGCGCTCAGGCAGTTTGGTGTGACTTGCCTGGAATGCTACAAAGTTGTGAGTCGTGGTTTGAAGTCGTGACTTATGTGTTCAAAAAACGGCCTGGAACGCAGCATAACTCGCCTTTTTAAATGTACAAAAAAATATGGATTTGCACAAATTTAATGCACACCCTTTTCAGTTCATATAAATTATGGCTAGTTATGCATTTATAAAACTAAGTAAATATTGAAATCAAAAAAATTTAAGGGAAATTAAACAATCAAAGTTTTGCAAATTTAACGCACACCCTTTTCAGTTCGTATAAATTATAGCTAGCTATGCTTTCATAAAACTACCTGAACATTGAAATAAAAAAAAAAAAAATTAAGGGAAATTAAAACAATGAACGTTTCGCAACTATATCTCTGACTGTTACTTTTTGGTGTCATTTCCTGAAACGAAAAAACGGTGGAAGTTATTTGTGTTTTCATCCAGTCTTTTCCTCCTTTGCCTCCCTCCACCACAACTCCCAATGACTTTTGAAAAAACAAGAAGACCTCAACACTAGATCTTAGGGAATATTGTCTTATATAGAGATGTTACTGTTTTTGTATGATTTATCTTTACATAATCTAAGTTATTTTGATTAGTATGTAAGCATGTGTATGTCTTTGATATTAATATATTCCTTTATACAGTATATGTGTATAATATGACACCAGTATACCTTTATGTATGAAGCTATGTATATCTGTGTGTATTTATAGAAGAAGCCCTCATGGAGTGGTAGGTCTCTCCAGTGTCTGATGATAATTCCAGCCTCCGGTCCGCTCGGCTTGTAAGAGGAAGGAGCGCCACCTACTGAGGCTCTTATTTACTGCTCCCTACTCTTCCCATATGGAATATCAGGAGTGTTGTAATGGTCAGATATGATAGGGAAATGTGATTTATACACCAGCTACATGGGCACGTTTGAACAGGATTTCACTCCGGCTGCTGACTTGGATGGATCTCCATCTGTGGAACTTGTTAAATGTGGTTCATGAATGTAAAACTGTGGGGTTTGTAAAATATGTGGCACCGAAACGAGCTAATTTTACCATCTGCTGGTTTGTTCTGTTTGTCTGTAATAAAGGATCTTTATACTCAGCAAATTCTTTCCTGATCAACACGGACTTGCAGAACATGTACTGGGATTTAATAGCAAAGGAAAGTTACCTTGAATGTACAGGTGTAATTAGCTGGTTAGAAGCGGATTACTTTATATCTAAACCACCTAAAGTATACCTCGTAAAACGTAGATGGCTTCAACTATAAATTACATGTATTCAGTTGGTGTTAATAAGAAATCAGTAATCAAATAGAGAGAGAGAGAAAATACTGTGGTACAAGTAAATATTAAATTCACTTACTCAGATTAACCCTTTCATGCATACTGGTCACTAAAGTGGACAGCTATTCTGCAGCTGTTCTCTTGTATATTCATGGATTTTATTGTTTAAGTTCCATATCAGCCAATACAGTGGACGCCTATGCATCATCCCATAATACACTGCGATTCATACCATTACTGTAACTTTGCTGTTCTTGATAAACCTGATCTACAGTAACATGTTTGAGTTGTTGTTGATATTAGACTGTAATTAACAGTTTTTTCTTAAACAACAAGGTTTTTTTTTGTTTGCATCTTATCTCCATAAAGTGAGTAATAACTAATATTAGAGTATGTTAAAATGTAACAAAACATCAGATTAGCAGCATTAAAAAAATGTATCTCATACAGGGGTTGGACAAAATAATGGAAACACCTTCACCTCAAGATGATAATGCCCCAATCCATACAGCTAGAATTGTTAAAGAATGGCATGAGGAACATTCTAATGAAGTTGAGCATCTCGTATGGCCGGCACAGTCCCCAGACCTCAACATTATTGAGCATTTATGGTCAGTTTTAGAGATTCAAGTAAGACGTCGATTTCCACCGCCATCGTCTCTAAAAGAGTTGGAGGGTATTCTAACTGAAGAATGGCTGAAAATTCCTTTGGAAACAATTCACAAGTTGTATGAATCAATACCTCGGTGAATTGAGGCTGTAATTGCCGCAAAAGGCGGACCTACACCATATGAAATTATATTTTGTTGATTTTTTAAGGTGTTTCCATTATTTTGTCCAACCCCTGTAGTTTCACACAGTATATCAGTGAGTACATGTTTCTTCACTCCAAAAATGAAATGCATGGAGTCCAGCTGAGTGGACATTTTTACACCCCCATGAAAAAAAGGTTCATTAAAAAAAAAAAATCAATCACAGAGTTTTGTTTTTCATGCCTAAAGAGGAATAAAAACACTCAGGAAAAAAAACCTTGATTAAGGTTCGTATAATTCATGCATGAAAGGGTTAAAGTACATTACACTGTATATGATGTTTTTGGATTCATTTTGCTGCATTAATCAATGTCTATGCAGCATTTTATCTCTGTATATGTTAAAAACTGAGCTCATTTAACTATGTTATATACTGATAACCTCCTCAGACCCAGCTATGGGTTTTCTGTCCACATTTATGGACAAGAGTTTCACAACTTTATACAAAAACAGAAAGAAAAGAAAAAACTGTCCACTACAAAGGACATTCCATAAAATTTTTAAAAACTGCAAAAACTGAAAAAACTGTTGCATCATGATGTTTCCAATATAGGCACTGATTTAGTAAAAAACAAAAAAAGCTGGTACTTTGCTGACATTTCCTGGGTCTGAGGAAGTTCATAGTAAAGGAAAGTTATCATGAATGTACAGGTGTAATTAGCTGGTTAGA
This sequence comes from Sphaeramia orbicularis, assembly GCF_902148855.1. NCBI lineage: Eukaryota > Metazoa > Chordata > Actinopteri > Kurtiformes > Apogonidae > Sphaeramia > Sphaeramia orbicularis. The sequence goes on from NC_043964.1 coordinate 2,806,578, forward strand.
AGCAGATTACTTTATATCTAAACCACCTACACTGAAGTATACCTCGTAAAACGTACATGGCTTCAATTATAAATTACATGTATTTAATTGGTGTTAATAAGAAATCAGTAGTCAAATAGAGAGAGAGAAAATACTGTGGTACAAGTAAAAATTAAATTCACTTACTCAAATTAAAGTACATTATACCGTATATGATGTTTTTGGATTAATTTTGCTGCATTAATCAATGTCTGTGTAGCATTTTATCACTGTATATGTTAAAAACTGAGCTCATTTGAACTATTTTATATACTGGTAACACTGGTCAACAACAAATTTATTGTTGAAGTTTTTTGGGCTGATTTAGGATCATTTTGGTGCTGAATCCAAAAATCACATTAATTTTGCTCAATCAGGTCAACTTTCTGAACTATGCTACATATTGGCTTTTGAACATTTTTGCTTACATTTATGGGCATTTTCACATCATATGATACAAAATTCTTTCATATTTCTTGCAATAAACGAGTTCCTAAGATTTTACTCTTGCCAATTTATGATTGTTTTTTTTAATATTACAGGTGAATGAAATGGCTTCGACTAGAAGATCTTGCAAAAATAAGCCTGACGTATTCTGCTACATCTGTGGTGAATACACCATTGTACCTAACAGGAATCAAGTCACAAGTTTCATAAAGTGTGCTTACCAATCATATTTTGGTATTAATTATTATATTTTGTGAAAAGATCAAATTTTTCCAAATCAAATTAGCAAAAAAACCTGACCTGATTGAGAAAAACAGATGTCATTTTTGGATTTAGCGGTGCAAAATGGTCCTAATTCAGTTGAAAAAGCCTAGACAACTTGCAAAAAACATTTTTTTTGTAACCCAGTGTACTGGTTAAATCTACACCAATACTTCAAGATCATTACAATTAGAGGCACTGTTGTCTTATGAGTCAATACATAAAAACAGGCCTGTTTTCATCTGATCCAAAAGGGTTTTTAAGGAGTGTCTTCAAGTAGGAGAATTGACTCGACCCATAAGGAAAGTCTTAATCCTTTAGTATATCACATCGACATATTTGGAGAGCTGCGGTGTTCATAGGACAAGACAGGGAACTAGTAACCAGACAAAAAAGTACAATATTTGGCTCTGGAGTGTAATAGAAGACAAGCATAAAGTTGCATCAAATAGAAACACAGACCTTAAAAGTACCTTGAGGTTGAAGTTCAGTCCAAAACTTGAATAAATGTACATTCCAATGAAGGAAAAGAAAACATTTGATGATCAGCAGATCCATTTGGACCGCTTTATTTTTTCTTTTTTCTTTTACATCACCATTATCTTCATCATCATCATCATCATCATTATTGTTTATTTTCCAGATGATATTTTCAATTTGTATTACTATCACTTGAATCATGGAAATCTGTTAAATCATTGCACAATTTGTTCTCAAAATGTACACATACAGTAGCGTATTTGAATGACCATTTTCAATGTTTCATATTTACTTTTAAAACTAGTTCAAATGAAGTCAAGAAGGAACAGAACATGTACATACATTTATCCAATACATACCTAAAGAAAATAAATAGTTATCGTAAAAAATGAAAAATACAACTGAAAAAAATACACACATTTTACAAATTGATCCCCAGGCTCCCACCCCTGTAGGTTTATCATACAGATATATATTTTTTTTTTATCGACACCTCATATCATCTTCACCACCAAAAAAAATGTTTTAGGTCATTGTCGTTTGTTTGACATGCATCGTAAACACAGAGGCTAAAGGTTTCGTTTCCTGGGCTTCCTTGGGCTCGGCCTCTCTTCCTGCCTCTCTCTGATCTCACCCCCCCCCCCCCCCCCCCCCGAGAGAGTTCCTGGTTTCTGTTATGGCTTGTGTGCAGTAAAATGACCAGGTTCTGTCCATCCTTTCTTATTTTTTCACCTCCTTTCTTTTTTCTTTGAGTCGCTGTTTTGTCTCTCTGCCACCTCTCCCATCATCAGGATTACACAAGACCCTGAGCTGATGATTACAAGTCATTAACTGCACGACAACGTTGTGGAGGGACATTTTCATTGGCGTCCGGTCTTAGCGTCTGTCAAACTGAGGCGCTATTTTCTAACAAGACGTGGTTTACACAGGCGGTGTCAACTGTGACGCACCTTTAATAATGCCAGATCGTTTATTATTGCTTCAATAAGTAAAGATTTATTACCATATCGATTGTAAAATAGTGAGAAATCTATCCGCTGGTGTAAACCCCTTTCCAGATTTATCACGTTCTTAATTAATTAGGAAATATCTGCACCAAAATGCATTTATTAACAACTTACGACCATTTCAAACTCCAATAAGGATGGATGAGTTAAGTGGAAGAACCTTCAACATTTATACTAACTGGAGTTTATTTAATTTTTTAATTGTTTTTTTCACTATAAATGCATAAAATATGCTGATAAAATGTTAATAACTGCTGTTTTTCCAGATGAAAGTGTATTTGTTTGAACAGTCTATTAGTTTAACTTCCAAAGGAATTAAAGAGCTAGATATAAAGGTAACGGTTACACCAGCTAGGAAATATCTGCACCAAAATGCATTTATTAACAACTTACGACCATTTCAAACTCCAATAAGGATGGACGAGTTAAGTGGAGGAACCTTCAACATTTATACTAACTGGAGTTTATTTTTTAATTTTTTACTTTTTTTTTGCTATAAATGCAAAAAATATGCTGATAAAATGTTAATAACTGCTTTTTTTTCCCAGACAAAAGTATTTGTTTGAACAGTCTATTAGTTTAACTTCCAAAGCAGGGGTGTCAAACTCATTTTAGTTCAGTTCCACATTCAGCCAAATATGATATAAATTGGGCCGGACCAGTAAAATAATATAAATAATAGAATAAGAACTGATAAATAATGTCAACTCCAAAGTTTTTTTCTCTGTTTTTGAGTGAACCAAGTCAAATTCCGTAATGAAAATGTTTACATCTACGAACCGTACTTGAACACAACATGAACAAATCTGATCGACCTGAAAATTCTTAAGAAAAATAAGTGCAATTTTAAACAATATTAGACCTTAGTTTATCATTTTATACATGTGCATCACCACTTAGAGATCACAGTGGATCTATAAATACACAAAACATTTAGTAACAGGCAGAATATTGGTACAATTCCACATACTTCTCTTAAGACATGTCAGGTTATTCACATTTTTTTTGTAAAAGGCTAGTCTATAAATGTAAACATTTTTGTGTAATATCAATTTTTTACACTAAAACAAAGAGAAAAATCTGCCTTTTTCATTATTTATAGGTTATTATGATAGTATTTTACTGGTCTGACTCACTTTAGATTCAATTGACCCAATATGATTTTCACATCCTTGACTGTTAATATCTTTAGTGTCATTTTTGCCTTTACCAATATTGTAAAACATCTCCATTTACTAGAACAGACGACCTCAACAATACGACTTCAGAAAGAACTGGGTGAAAAAGTTTGGGAAAAATGGCACATTTACATAACCTGTGAGACAAATTTGTAAACCATTATGTGTAAAAATGTTGTTTGTCTAAGCCAGGGCCACATTCAGCCCAATTTGATCTGCAGTGGGCCGGACCAGTAAAATAACAGTGAAAAAAGTAAAATTATATTATGATCAGGTTTCCAACTACAAAGTTTTCTTAAAAATCTGAATAACATGAACAACTTGAATTGTCTTAAGAAAAACAAGTGCAATTTTAACAATATTCTGCCTCCGTTTATCAGTTTACCATTTACACATGTGCGTTACTATCACACAAAACATTCAGTAACAGGCAGAATATTGGTCAAATTGCATTTACTTCTCTTAAGACATTTCCTTTTGTTCATATTTGTTCAGATTATTCACATTTTTTATAAAAGTATAATTTGGTCAAGTAAACATTTTCATGTAATTTTACTTTTTTACACCAAAAACAAAGGAAAAAATTTGCCTTTTTCATTATTTATAGGTTATTATGATAGTATTTTACTGGTCTGACCCACTTTAGATTCAGTTGACCCAATATGATTTTCACATCCTTGATTGTTAATATCTTTAGTGTCATTTTTGCATTCATAAATTCATCCCAGGGGCCGGACCGAACCCTTTGGCGGACCGGTTTTGGCCCCCGGGCCGCATGTTTGACACCTGAGTTCCAAAGGAATTAAAGCGCTAGATATAAAGGTAACGGTTACACCAGCTAAACAGACACAAAGGTTATCTGTCGAGTTTTAGGAGCGTCTTTGTTAACGTTAATAAAAGCCATTTGTTGTAACTTACGGCCTTTTGTTAAACACGCCTTGTTAGAAAATGGCGCCCAGTGCTAACTTTATGGATTTCCTATCAAAGACATCATGAAATCATTGAACACAATGCCTCGATGGGGTCGTCCCGCCCTGTCCCATCCACCTTTGTGTCTTTGATCTCTATAATGGGGATCCTTCAAAAGAGATTACGGAGCCTATCAGCTTTCAAGGTGCCAACGGACAAAAAGCCAAGTCCCTCTGATGTGGTCGGGGCTAAATGGTTGCCTGAATTCAGACATGTTTTACTACACCGCTCCAACCAATTGGGGACACTTAGACACCCCCGACAGGACCATAGAGGCCGACAATAGAGCCACAATGGTCGTCACTGGACACCGACCGACCGACTCGTCAGCAGAAGGAGAGCACCGGTGTCATTGAGAGTTACAACCATCTCCATCCCATCTAGCCTCGGTTACATGTGCCCCTTAATGGTTTTACATCCTGTCATCCCCCCCCCCCCCCCTGTTTAACAATAAAAACACCTGTTGTCGAGCACAACTTGTAAGGCGACATGATACTTTGTTTTTTATACGACAAGAGAATAAATGGCAGCAAGTGGTTTAATCTGAAGGTAGGAAAATGAGCCCTGATATTGCCAACTCTGCTGAATGTGCGCAGACACCAACAGGAATGAAGAGAGGAGGGGGGGGGGGGCGGGGGGATCTGCACGGGACGACACCGGTGCTGTCCTTGTCTTTCTTCTTTTTCGTCTTTTTTCGTAACCCACGACACAGTCACACTGAGATAGAAAGACAGAATGACAGGAAGAGAGAAACAGAGAGAGAAAACAGCTGATCTCATTCAACTCTCCAAAGTCTAGTCGGAAAATACATTCATACATTCTTCACTCATTTTCCCATTCTTCCTTTCGCGCTCTGCTTCTGTTATTGCAGAATGGTCAGACCGATAGATTTATTTTGAAGTTAATGGTTATATTCATGGCTTTTTTTTCTCCGTGGATGAGCTGAGAGGGTCCTCTAGTCCCAATCCAGTCAGCGCCCTGAAGGGAGAAACAGTATTATTCCCATGTCACTGCTCTTCCACGGCCTTAATTCAACTCTGCCTAAATCCCCACCAACCAAAACCCACCACTTAAAGACTTAGGGGAACTACTCAAATCCCAGGCTACAACTAATCCACTACAACAAACACATAAAACACGACACGGGGGAATCTGCTCGGCACATGTGCAAGCGATCTCAGAAGGGTAAAGAAAAACAGTTTTGTCTTAACGCACAGATTGAACCCACATGGATGAAACACTAGCAGACAGGGGTTAATTAACGGACAGTTCCTCACCTCAGCCCCTCAACAGGAGTACGTCCTCCACTGAGGCAGATTCACCCCGGGCACCAGAGTTGGCTGTGTCAGACACAAGGAAACAGACACAGACCAGGTCATTATCGGATTCTGCAAACAACACTGACCTTCCACAAGCACTCTATTAAGAAGTGGGAATTTGGGATATAGTCTTCCTCTGTGCTTTGAAGCGGTCTGTTCCTTGTTATTGCCAGTGCCTTTACTGAAAGGAAACAGAAAATTCCACTGCAAACTAATGGCAGAGTAGCATGAAAACAACCAGCTGCTACGTGCATGGTCTGTGACTGTGGTTTTGCATTTGCAGTGTGTTATATAACATTTACTGTATGCTGGATGAAAACAAATGTCTCTGTTCAAGGCTCATTTCCAAGAAGTTAAGATTGCAAACACACGCCTCATTTATCATGACATCTGCATAAGGGTTGCACCTGGATCCTGCAGCGCGACCTCAGTAGACCTTTTGCCCTTATTCCGTCGTGCTCTAGTCCAGGGGTGTCCAACCTGGTCCTGCAGAGGCCACTATCCTGCATGTTTTAGATGGTTCCCTCTTCCAGCACACCTGACGGTCATTATCAGGCTTCTGCAGAGTTTGATGATAGGCTTAGCATTTGAATCAGGTGTGTTGGAAAGCAAAGTTGTAATAGTTTAGGATTTTTCATCCTAGTTTAGTTTTATTTAGTTTTGGACTTTTTTTTCTCTAATTCACTTAGTTTTTAATTTGTTTTTTAGAGCAGGTTTGCTAGTTTTATTAGTTTTAATTTTTTTTCTAAAGTATTAATTTTAGTTTTGTCGTATCTTTCATCTTCTTAGCTGTCATATTCACACAAATCCCACACAGGACTCTGCTGCTTTCTCCCACTTTAGTCTCCATGTTTCCAGTTAGAGTGGGGACCAGAGGACGTACTGTATGGTGCCTCCAGCTAAAATGGCTCGAGCGAAATAAATCGCTTTCGTATCAATCTGACATTGACAAAGACGAAAATGAAGGGAATTTATCCATCATTTTTATTACGTTTTCGTTAGTTTTGTAAGCACATAATACAGTGTTCAGTTCGTTATCATTTTTTTCTTTTAAGTCTAGTTTTTATTTTATTTCAGTTAACGAAAATGTTTTTACAATCCTAGTTTTCGTCATTTTGTTAGTTTTCGTTAACAATAATAATCTTGGTTGGAAGAGGGATACATCTAAAACATGCAGGACAGTGGTTCTCCAGGACCAGGGTTGGACACCCCTGCTCTAGTCATTGTTGCAAGGGTTACTTTTCATTAATTAATAATTAATTAATTTAATTCGGGATAGTGCATGTTAATGAACATCTACAACAACTGCAGCTGTAAATAAAATTTCATGACTTAAGACTGGTTTTAAATGCATTCATTCATTTCATTCATCACACTGGGTTACAAAAAATGTTTTAGAAGTTATACTGTTATAGAAGTTCAGGTTAAATTACATTATAGAATAGCTGTCCACTGTAGTGACCACTGTGCATGAAAGGGTTAAATTGTGATTTGAAGGAAGCGTATGACTGTGAGTCTCTTATGTTGAGTGGTAAACTGTTCCAATATTCAGTCTAGGTAATATAAATATATCCAATACAGGGTGTCCACAAAGTCTCCTTACAATTTAAAACATTTCTTATGAAAGTATTTGATGAGTTATGTTAATCAGATTACTTCAGTGTACTCAGTGGTTATCAAAGTTTTTAATCACATTGTGGATCATGTGCAGTTGAATCGTTGGTCCATTTTTCTTCAACTAGAGATCATTACTGCAAACGTTGGACTGAATGTGTTGTCACCACAACTGAATGAGCTTCAACCAACCATTATTTTCCAGGTAGATGGTGCGCCACCACATTGCGCTGGAAAAAATTAAATCTTACCAAGTGTCTTTTCCTCATTTCTTGTCAAAATGTCTCCTCACACTTAAAATAAGACATAATCACCTAAAGAGTAACTTTCAGTGAGATATATGAACTGATTTTGAGACAATGGATCTAGAAAATCTTATTTCAAGAAATCTTACCAGATAATTTTCACTTGTTCCTTTGGCAGATTTTTTTTTTTGCTGAATTCAAGATTTTTTTTGCTTATTTCAAGCAAAAAAATCTGCCAATGGATACATAGTGATTAATGTGTAATATAAACAGCTATTAATCACACAAAGTGAGCATAGTTTGGATTAGTTAAATATTGTCAAAACTGGGGAAAGTGTGAATAAAAGTGAAGCTGGGAATGCAGATGAACACGTCAATGATCGAAGTTCTAGTTCTGTGTATGTGGAAACACAGAGTTTATAAAAGGAATAAGGAACTGACCTTTAACTTTCCAGAGAATCCAAACTAGAGAGAGACCACTGCAAAGATGAAATTTAAACATGAAGGAATTCAGATGATTTTCTTCCTCTCTGCATTTCCTGCCCTTTATCTAATCCTCCTCAAATGAAATGACACCAGAAAAGGCTTAAGTTTTTACCGCAGTTTTAACGTCATGAAATGGTGTGAAAAAGCTGGAACACAAAAGCAATATGTAACTTTAGCTCATTAAACGTGATGGTAACTCTGAATGTGTATGTGCTAGATTACAGGTAGATCGTACTGCATGAATTTAACCTACTATGGAGCAGATACATGTGTGTTTTTGTTTTTTTTTCATTAGGGGTTTATGGGGAATAAATATAGCGATTTAGAGATCCCTTTGAGTAATCTATTGACTTCAAGAATGTTAGCTGCTTAAATTCTAACTGTAATTATCCACAGTTACCCATGTTTTATATTCTTTTTTGTTTTTAATCTCTTTTGATTGGTATTTTCCATGGTTCACATATTATTCACATAGCAATTGACCATTCTCATCCATTCTTTCTTTTTTTCTCTGCTAAAAGCCTGACTAAGGACTGGAAATAGAAACTAGCAATAGCTATAATCGATATCTAATATGTGAATCACCAGTTACTATAGCTTGTTTGTAACAAGCAGACAGTTATACTATGTAATTTGCATTGTCACTTATCAAATAAACATTACAAATAATAAATAAATAAATCTATTTCTATTGTATTTAACAGGAATGCTTATTATTATTATTATTATTATTATTATTATATGATTATTATTATTAATTGGTTTATTTCGAACATTTACAGAATATATGCAAAATTCAAATTCCAAAATCATTCATTACACTCGAAAAGTATGGAAGAAGAAAAACTGATTTAATCCCAACCCCCATCTTATCATCAAATAACTTAATAAATAAACATATTTAATTGTTTAAATACTCACTACTGTCCTTAGACTTTAAGCTAGAACAATGACAAAATCAGCCGATACCAAATTGAAAAAAAACTCCTTCGACAGTGTTTACGTTAGGATGTAACGATATGAAAATGTCATATCACGGTTATTGTGACCAAAATTATCACGGTTATTCATTATATCGCGGTATTGTTGAAATTGGTGCTCAAAATTTTCAGAAAGTACTCATAACACACTGAAAGAATTTAACCAAGTTGTATTTTAAAAAATAAATAAAAAAATTAAGATAATTGGTACAATGTCCCTTCTGTGTCAGAAACCTTCCAATATTAACCCTTAGTGTCTGAGTCTATTTTGTCTGTTTTTCAGTCCTTTTGATTTTGCCTTTATATACTATAGAAACACAAATGTTTACTATACCCATGTTTGGATCTGTTTTTTTCAGCACAACTTCATCTATATCATCTGTCTATTATTTTTTCACTTTAACCTACTATAAAAACACAAAAGGACAGAAAACACACAAAAAAATATAAATCCGATTTGAAAAATGTACATAATTTATTGTATAAATACACACAGATGCTAACGAACCTTTTCAAAGACTTTAAAAGTGAATATTGGTTCCAAATATAGGTATAGAAAATTAAAATTGCAATAATTAAAACTACTCAAAATATTTGACATAAAAGCATGTTTTTACATAGGGTTTTTTCCCCTGAAGTGCAGTAATCAAACACAGTTATCATGAGAATTAGAATTTAAACGGTAATGCTAACTGTCGGCAATTTTATCGCCGTTTATCATAATACCGGTAATCGTTACATCCCTAATTTACATTATATAACCAAATGTGTGTGAAATATAGAAACAAAATATGTCATTCTAAATATGTAATGCAGTTATTTTCCAACACTGTGAGTGATCCTCGGTAAAGTATCTGGCTTTCCCACGTCGTCGTCGCTAAACTGGAACATCCCTTTGAACATGAGAGCAAAGTGTCAGAGGTCAGGGTCGTACTCACCATCACTCTGAACCTTTCTCAGGGTAACGGAGGGCGTGGAGATGGCTGAGGCACGGAAGTTAGCAGGCAGGGTCTCGGCGGAGTCAGAGGTCACGCCCCGTAGGTCCTTCTCCCTAAACATCTTCCTCCAGGAGGGTGAGCGGGTGAACGTCTTAGTTCCATCCTGGCAGACACGCAGACGGAGTAGAGTGTGAAGGTAAAAAGATCAACACAGTCAAACCTCTATTTTTGTTTTCCTCAAACTGATCGGCATGCTGACCTCATCAGGCCGTCTCTCGGTTCCCATGGAGATGAGGGAGTTGTACTCTTGCTCCAGGCTGCCTGGCCTGGAGGAGAGAAGAGATGCAGAGCTCACAGATGAGTTTGGACTGAACATGGCCCATTTTTCAGGATGAGGCTGCAACGCTGGCGTCGATAGCTCTGATTAAACAAACGTACATCAGACCTGGGACAATGCCATGACCCCCAGCCTGCTTCAGTGCAATAATCACAACCCATGCAATCTGGTCTTTTAATTTACCTTGAAATGTCCCTTTTTTACTGTACATATCCTTATGTGTTGTTTTATCGTATAGTAGTTAGCTTTGCACATTTCAGCAGTATTTGTACACTGTAAAAAAAAAAAAATCCTTGTTGTTTTATGGAAAAAAACTGGCAGCTGTGGTTTCCAGAACAATACTGTAAAAAAACACATCCAACTGTAAACATATTAAGGAGTAACATGTAGATTTAAGATGTTAAACCGTAGATTTAACTGGTAAATGTTCTGCACTTCTTTAGCTCATTATCTCCTCCTTCATGGTGTCCACAGCTCTTTCCAATCCACCATGTCCAACTGGGACCGTTTAGGGTTCAGTGTCTTCCATGGACACTTGGACATATGGACAGTCAGAGCCAGGATTGGAACCATCAACCCTTTGGTTATTGGACGAGCCGCTCTACCAACTCTACCAACACATTCATTTACTAATTTAAAATGGTACATTGGTAAATGTTTACTTTTTTTTTTGTACTCTTCTCTCTATATATATATACATATATCTATATATATATATATATATATATATATATATATATATATATATATATATATATATATATATATATATATCATAACAGGCCAAAAGTTTGGACACACCTTCTCATTCTTTGCATTTTCTTTATTTTCATGACTATTTACATTGTAGATTCTCACTGAAGGCATCAAAACTATGAATGAACACATGTGGAATTATGTACTTAACAAAAAAGTGTGAAATAACTGAAAACATCTCTTATATTCCAGTTTCTTCAAAGTAGCCACCCTTAGCTCTGATGACTGTTTTGCACACTCTTGGTCTTTCTCAGGAAAATGAAGTTTCTCAGCTCTACGTTGTCTTCAGATATGACACTTTTGGACGTTCAGCGGCTCTGTAGTGAATGTGGAAACACTGGTATCTTCAGCAACAACAAAACCCATGCAGTTTGACAAATGACAGTGTTTGAAGACAATTGTTGAGGATGTATTTTCCTGAGAAAGACCAGTTTTCTTCAGTTTTATTTATAAAAACCATTGAATTTATTAATAACCTGTATATATCCTTATATGTTGTACATATTTCTTATCTGTAGTTAGTTAGTTTTTGCATATTTTAGCAGTATTTGTATATTTAATGTTTTATCTTTATGGTTTTGTATATTACAAATATTTTCAGCATTTTATGTGATATTTTGATACAATCTTTTGCACTTTTCTATTCTATTCTATTCTATTCTATTCTATTCTATTCTATTCTATTCTATTCTATTCTATTCTATAAAACCCATGCAGACAGTGGTTTAAGACACTTAAGACACTTGTTAATGATGCATTTTCCTGAAAAAGCCTAATTTTCCTCAGTTTTATTCATAAAAACCTTTGAATTTATGCTGAGCTTTTATGAAGATGTACATTATAAATCAAATATAGAAAAACACCTTACTGTCAATGAAAAACGTAAAATACAAGGGTTAGTGTTAAATGAAACGTGTTGCTTTTAATGCTTTTCTTCACTTATAATACCTAAAATATTTCTAGAATTTTTTTAAATAAATACAACTTGACTGGTGTATTAACAAATGACACTGTGTTGACCATTTAATAGTGGCTCTATTTTAAATGTTTCTTGTTAAAATCATTAAAGCTTATGATGATACTTACAGAATGAATAAAACACTGAAATGTTATTAAAGCCACTTATTGAAATGTGAATTAGCCTCCTAACTGTGTAACTTTGGGATTTATGTACACAATAGTGAGGCTCAAAGAGTTTTACAAGTTAGTTTTATCTAGTTTTTAGGCTTTTAAGTAGTTATTAATGAATATAGTGAATATTTTCTCTTCTGTTTTTGTGGATGCTTAATCAGCTTCCACTAGTATCATATATGAATTTTGACAGTTTCAGTCAGTTTTTTATACCTAACGTTTAAAAAACAAAAAAAACAAAAAACAGGTTATGTAATACTTTGGTTCTGGAAGGAAAATAGTTCAATAACAAGGTGATCTGGAGTAGCTTCAGTCTAAAATTAGCCTTTAAAACCTGCTCATTAGTCCATTAGTAATGCATGTTTTTATATGGAGCGAGTAACATCGACTTAAAGCTCTGCTCTGTGGTCTAACCAAAAAATATTCTAATCAGTTAAAGCTGATTCGGAACTTTGTGGTGTGAGTATTTACAAAGATCAGAGGACGAGAACACATAACATGTATTTTACAGTCCTCACACCGGCACCAGTCCGCTCCAAAGTTCAGGACTAAAACCTTTGGGGAGACAGTCTTTACATTTTCCTTTGAGTCTCTGGAATGGTCTATCCGAGAGCAGCTGGAGGTGTGAAAATCTTTAAATGTAAACCTAAGTCCTCCCTCTTCAGTCTGGTATTTGAGTTAGAATGATTTATATACAGGACAATTTTAGCTTATTCTACTGCAGCGGTTCCAACCTTTTTTGTCTCCCGACCCATTTTAACATCACAAATTTCTGGCGACCCCAGACATTCAAAACAGATACATTTTTTTGCTAAAATTAATTTGTTTTTGATCATGTAATAGTTTGCTATACTATGTTGTAAATAAACGTTAATTTTAGAGGACATTTAGTCTATATAATGTCTATTATTATGTGGACAGAGGCAGTAAATCCAGGTGTAGATTACTGCACAAAGGGAGAATGTGATTTTCCTTGGTCAGGATCTGTCCAGTCAGTCCAGCTGTGATTTACAAGGAGGACAATTAATACTGAACAAACAAGAACTGAAACTATGAATTATGAAAGAGCTGCAGCATCTGAAACTGACCACAATGAACATTTAACAGATAGACAGAACCACAGTGCTGCAGTTTCAGCTTCAGTTTGTCATGTCTGTTATGGATTGGGATTGTCTCTGTCAACTCACCATATATATATTTTTTTTTTTTTACATTTTTATCAATTACTAGACATTTCAGGTGACCCCATTTGATGATGTCCAGTTAGACTAAGGGTGACATTTTGAATTTCAGAGTATTTCAATGAGTGCCCTATAAAGAGTTAAGAGTCTGGTTTAGACCAGCTTTGAGTGTAAAGTGTCTTGAGATAACTTTTGTTAGGATGTGATGATATTTAAATGAAATTTGACTGATTGATAAAAACACAAAAACAGCTAAAACAGTGAACAACTGGCTGTAGGAGTGTCTTTCCAAGTGGAGCTACCTGCAGGGTGCTTACTCTATCCAAATAAAAATTCCAGACTTTTACAAAACTGTTATTTTTTCCCCTAAGACCTTGATTTTCTGTACTTTTATACTTGTGTTCCTACTTTTTTGGTTGAGATTGTGCCTGTTGTGTGTAGTAGAAAAGTTCATTTTAATAAATGCATGGATGAATGAATGCATAATTGGCAGTAAATTATGTTTAACTGACAGAAATGTTTTCAAAACATATGAAAACTGCAAAAGTGCATGGATATCACACAAACAAGTTTCCCTAGAATCATTCCAATACCGACCGGTTAGAACAGTGGTTTTGGCTCGTGACCCATTTTAACATCACAAATTTCTGGCGACCCCAAACATTCAAAACCAAAGACTTTTTTTTTGCTAAAATTAACTTGTTTTTGATCATGTAATAGTTTGCTATACTATGTTGCAATTAGACATTAATTTTAGCGGACTTTTAGTCCATATAATGTCTATTATTGTGGACAGAGGCAGTCCAGGTGTAGATTACTGCACAAAGTGAGAATGTGATTTTCCTTGGTCAGGATCTATCCAGTCAGTCCAGCTGTGATTTACAAGGAGGACAATTAATACTGAACAAACAAGAACTGAAACTATGAATTATGAAAGAGCTGCAGCATCTGAAACTGACCACAGTGAACATTTGACAGATAAACAGAGCCACAGTGCTGCAGTTTCACACTCACAGTTTGTCATGTCTGTTATGGATTGGGATTGTCTCTGTCAACATATGTTTTATTAGTAAGTTTTCTTTCTTTCTTTTTTTTTTATCAATTACTAGAAATTTCAGGCGACCCCATTTGAATTCCAGGCGACCCCACGTGGGGTCCCGACCCCAAGGTTGAAAAACACTGGGTTAGAAGAATCGTATCAAGTTTTTTATCTACTCTCCTCATGTATTTCTTATCTTACAAGATTATGTGCTTTGACCATACTTTAACATTTGACTATGAGAGACACTTTTTTCCATACTTTATTAAAACTTTCTCACAAAATTTCAGACTTTTCAAGGTCTGGAAAACAGCATTTCAAAATCCCATACTTTTGAAGATTTTCAAGACGTGCACCAGCACCCAGTACCTGTGTGTTCTGATTGGGAATCTGCAGGAGCAGGGCCAGGTCAGTGTAGTCGAAGGTGTCGTCTAAAGCCAGCAGAGCCCCATGGACGCCGCTCTCACGGAGGTTGTCAGCGTACTCCTTCAGGCCAATAGTTTGCACCCAGCACATTACACGCTCATTCGACCACACCATCACATCTGGGAAAAAGAAGGAGAAGGTGAAGGGTGAGGGGGGGGTGGGGGGGGCATCCATCTGCAGGATCTCTGCAGCAACTTAGTATTCTGGTCATTTCTTTAAATTCAAGCTTGATGAACACACAGACCTGTTCAGCATTATTAATATCCTTCGGAAAGAGTTATGTTAAGTTTCATGCGTAATCAGTGAAATTCCTTGTAAACTGATTTATTGTCTCACATGGACCGCACAGGTCAGCCCATCATCAAACAAGCACAAAACTCACACATTTCCTCACTTAGGAAATTCTTGCGCAGGGAGAACAGCCAAGATGAACTGGGACTGTAAATGTAGAACATATGTATCCCACAGCTCAGTGGAGGGAGAACTAACGGCTGAACATGTTGACATTTATGTAATCATTAACCAGCGTAATTACACAAGAAAGTTGTGGCTTATAATCTGTTCTCTGTAAGAAAGGGGGGAGAGAAGCGAGGGTGGTCTAAATCATCCTCGGGCGATGTGGGAGACATCGAAACCCAGAGGAAATCTTTGTTTGGTTTAAGAGAATCATGTTTAAGAGGGTTTTTATTTGTCTGAACCAGAGTCAGTTTCAGTTTATTTTAATTCCTGAAGCCAAACTTTGATGGTATAGTGGTGTGCCTCAAAAGGGAGAAATGTTCTAAGTAAGTTATAATAAAGCTAAAATAGACAAATAATAAAACACAGTCAAGACTAGGGCTGTTAGAAAAGACTGGTTCTGCAATATATCGCGATATTTCATTTCCCAATACTGTATCGATATTAAGAAGTACTATATCGATATTTTTAGGTATTTATTCAAATGCAGATATTATGGAGGTTTATTTTAGTTTTTTTGTTTTTCTTTATTGTTTATATCTTATTTATTATAATTTAACACTGTTTTGTTAAATAATGGTTATTTGAAGCATCCTAAAAGCACTTTTTACTGTCTGAGAGGCAGATGGGAGTTCCTTTGTTGGGATTGAACTAAAATAATGTTCTGATGTTAGTTCTGAACAAATAGAATATGAACATTTGAACAGGATCTTAAACTGTAATTTCTGTAAAAAAAACAGAATTTCAGTTTGAACACAGGAACATTTTGTGATATAGCATTAGATCCTGTTGGGATCAAATAAAAATGTATTTAGTATTTGTGCAGATTTCTGCTGTAATTCAATTCTTCAAAGAAATAATCATTAAAAAAAGAAACCAAACCAATGAAAAAAAAACTGCCTTTTTCACAGTATCATGATATATCGTGATATATCGTAACGTGATCCTAGTATTGTGATTTGTATCGTATCCCCAGATTCTTGCCGATCCACAGCCCTACATGTAGATAATGTTAAAGAAAGAGTGCTCACCTTTGTTCTGGTGGACGCTCTCCTCTCTCCTCCGTTCCAGCTCTTTGCGATCGTAATTCAGACGCTTCAGGCACATGATGCCGTAATGCAAGCTGACCCTGGGAGAGGTCAAAGAGCCGGAGGGTGAGCGATTGACGTAGGTTAACTGAGGGCGTGTTTTAACTCTCACCTGTACTCACAGAGCATTAACATAATCTACCACAAACCCACCACTCTGACCCTTCCAGTCTTTTAAAAGAGAACTTAAAAAGGGCCTGGAGACACACACCTGAGCGGCCGACATTTCCTTTAACACCTCTGAATTTCCCATGTCACACACACACACACACACACACACACACACACACACACACACACACACACACACACACACAGACCTAGAGCAGGGCTGTCAAACTCATTTTGGTTCAGTTCCATATTTAGTCCCAATTTAATCTCAAGTGGGCCAGAACCAGTAAAATAATGACTTAATAACCTATAAATAATGACAAATCCAAGTTTTTCTTCTTGTTTTAGTGCAAAAAAAACAAAAAAACAATTAAATTATGAAAATATTTACATTCTACAAAAAGATGTGAATAAGCTGAAAAAACAGAAATTTTATTTGAAAAATTAGTGCAATTTTAACAATATTCTGCCTCGACTTATTACTTCTACATGTACATTTACACACAGTGTTCCATAACATTTGGGAACAGGCAGAATATTGTTCAAATTTTGGAGTTTGGAACTAAAATTTAAACAGTTTCTACAATATTCCATCTGTTATTATTTACACAACTCCAGATCCCAGTGGATCCATAAATGCACCAAACATTTGGAACAGGCAGAATATTGTTCAAACTGCACATTTCAGGTTGTTCATCTTTGCTTTTATTAATGTATTTATTGGCATTTTATTGTGAAAGAATAGTTTTGTAAATGTAAATATTTTCACAGTGTAATGTGATTTTTTTCGCTTCAATTTTTTCCACATAATTTTTCACAAAGAAAACTTGTCGTCATTATTTATGGGTTATTGTATTTATTTTGACTGTAGATCACATTGGTCTGTATGTGGAACCTGAACCAAAAGGATTTGGACAACCTGGACTGTTCAGGTTCATTTATGCACTTTCATCCTACAGGGCCAGAATGGAACCTTTGGGGGGCCAGATTTGGCCCCGGGACGCATGTTTGACACCTGTGGCCTTGAGTCAATGGAAGGAAACGAGGAAGCAAAGTGACATGAGAGGATATTTGGTTGCAAAAGACACAAGAGTGGGCATGCAGCTCTACCTGTGGAAGCTGTCCACCATCTTCAGCTGTCCTCGGAGCTCCTTCTTGGTCAGGTGGTCCAACATGCGGGCATCCACCAGGGACTCCATGAAATAACTGCGATACTGTGGCAGACCCAGGCTGGGCAGCCAGTCGTTACCCACCCACTCATGATTCATATCGCCGTAGGCCAGTATCTGAAGGGGACGACCACAGATGATCAACACTGATTCATGCTCAGCTTCATATCTGGTACAAGTCAGCAGCTCATGACTCATTCTGGTTTACCACTAGAGATCCACTTATTGACAAATTCACAACATGGTGGCATTCTACATACTGGTAATATCAAAAGGGTGACAGCTAATAAGCTAGGCTTCTTCTCACTCCTTTTTGAACATGACTCTTTTCTCTTTTGTGTGTATTATCATTTTTTTCTTCCTTGAATTTTCATTTCTACATTATGTTGTGCAAAGAAGTCAGTTAGTAGCAATCAGGAAGCTTGTGCCATTTCCAAAAAAATATATATATTGTACATAGATACATACTGTCATACATACATGTTACTTTATAACATTTTAAAATTTCTACTCTATTTTCTTATCTTATTTTTAATTTGTAATTTTATATGCTCTCTGTTCTTATCTCTGTAGTACTGGTGTTTTGTTAATATTGTTGCACTGACTGGAGTAGCACTCCTAATTTCATTATACACAGAGTGACGATAAAGGTTTTTATTCTATTCTATTCTATTCTATTCTATTCTATTCTATCTATTCTATTCTATTCTATTCTATCTTTAAACCTAAAAGTCCAGAATGTTTCTAACTTTTTAACCGTAATCTATTCATTGACGTAATTCAGGTAAAATGAGGTTTCTCAGCTTTACATTGTCTTCAGATATGACACTTTTGAACATTTTTGGAATTAAACCCATGCAATTTGACAAATGACAGTGGCTGAAGACAACTGTTAATGATATATTTTCCCGAAAAAGTCAAATTTTCTTCAGTTTTATTTATAAAAACCTTTGAATGTATTTATTACCTGTATATATCCTTATATGTTGTACATATTTCTCATCTGTAGTATAGTTAGTTTTTGCATATTTCAGCATTATTTGGATATTTAATAATTTATCTTTGTAGTTTTGTATATTGCCAATATTTTTCAGCATTTTATGTGATATTTTATAGTCTTTTTTCACTTCTCTATTCTATTGTGTTGTACTGCATTCTATTCTATTCTATTCTATTCTATTCTATTCTATTCTATTCTATTCTATTCTATTCTATTCTATTCTATTCTTTAAACCTAAAACTCCAGAATGTTTATAACTTTTTAACCTCTAATCCTATCAGTTCATTGATGTAATTCCGGTAAATTGAATGTTTCTCAGCTTTACATTGTCTTCAGATATGACGCTTTTGGAATTAAACCCATGCAATTTGACAAATGACAGTGGCTGCAGACAACTGTTAATGATATATTTTCCCGAAAAAGTCACATTTTCTTCAGTTTTATTGATAAAACCTTTGAATGTATTTATTACCTGTATATATCCTTATATGTTGTACATATTTCTCATCTGTAGTATAGTTAGTTTTTGCATATTTCAGCATTATTTGGATATTTAATAATTTATCTTTGTAGTTTTGTATATTGCCAATATTTTTCAGCATTTTATATGATATTTTTATAGTCTTTTTTCACTTCTCTATTGTATTGTATTGTATTGTATTGTATTCTATTCTATATCGGACTTTTTCAAAAGGTGCAGATGATCCTTACCTGATCCCAGCTGAACTCTTTCAGCTCCTGAGATGCCCAGAGAAGAGAAGAGGCAGATAGAGAGAAAGAAAGAGAGACAGCGCCAGAGAGAGTGATGGTGAAGGTGAGGGAAAGGGCAGCGGGGTCAAGAGCAAGGTGGATGGATAGATGGATGGATGGATAGATGATGGAGGAGAAGCAGAGGAAGGAGAGAAGCAGCAGCAGCAACAGGAAAAGGACAAAGGGAGGAACAGTGTGTTAGTGAACGGGTAATTAGTCGGAAGCAGTTCACACTGAAACCAGAGGGAGAGAAGAAGATGCTCAACACTATGGCCTGGGCCCACAACGACAGAGAGACATTTAAAGACACACAGAGAGAGAGAACGGAGAGGTAAATCAAAATTAGAGAGAAAAAGAGAGAGTAAAAAAAGAGGGGGAGGAGAGACGTGTCAACATGATTCAGACCAGACGAGACGCTGAACATAATTCAAAACTGGATAAAATAATCATGAAAGACATAAAAGAGGGACAGAGACAGGACACGACGGCGGAGGCACTAACCGGAGGCTTGGTGGCTGCGTTCAGGGACTCCATCTCTGCGTGGGTCATCCACACGTTACTGGTCGACTGTGATCGTGTGAACAAGAGAAAAGTGAAGCCATGAGAAAATAAACACCACATATTGCATCGCCTGCAAATTAACCAACTGTGACTTTCAAAGTAATAAAGAAACAACAAGGAGGGTAAAAATATAAGAGGGATCTTTTTTTTTTGTGTTTTGTTTTTTTTAGCTATGATTTCCCCTCAAAGCCAGTAATTCCAATTAGAATTATTTTAAGCCTATTTTGAATATATGATTTATTTTTAGTTTGTACAGTAATCACCGCACACAGTACAACAACCACAATAAAAAAAAAAAAAAAAAAGAGTAGGCCAGAAGCAAAAGCTTATTTTTTGCCTATCTTTCTCACCTGACACACCGCTTACATTAAATTAAATGTGTACATCATCAAGGATTCGTATTATAACAAAAGAATCAAAAACAACCAAAACACATCTACCATCTCCATTTAATTTTCCTGAATGATCTTATACTGAAGGCATGTTTTAAACATTGTCAGAGACGTGAACCACTTAAATTCATCAAGTCCATTCCATAGTTTCACACCCACAACCCAAACCCACGTGGACTTCACATTTGCCTTCACTTTCATACATTCAAAAATATAAAGACCTCTTAAATTACAGTGACGCTCTCTTAATTGAAAGAACTCTTGAATGGTATTTGCCATCAGCCACTAAGACAGGACAGCACTAATCACTAGGAGAGTCCTTTTGTCCTAGTGACACACTTTTGACCATCATTGTTGTTCAAAATCAGATTTGATGCGGGTAGAAATCATGTTTACTGACACTTTTATGTGTGAAAGTTTTACTCACTATATTTTAATCATTCCTTGAATCACCCACAAGCAGTGGTGTAGTTCAGGGTATATGGGTATACGGAGTACACCTACATATTTTTCCGTCAGCATTGCGTAGACCCGCTTCTAAATCCCCCTGATGCGCACCATTCAGTCGTATTTGAGCCAAATTGCTCATTTTTGCCCCTAGAATGGTGAAGTCATGACCCGCCCTACTCTGCCTCTGATTGGCTAGTACTCGGTGCCGTCACTGATTCGATGGTTTAACTTTAGGCATGAGGACTGATGAGCCAATCAGAGGCACAGTAGGGCGGGTCATGCTGAAGAAAATATTGCTAATTTAGCGCTGGCGATCTCTGGAACCTGACTGGACACTTCAGGTGCCAGTGCCACCCCAGTTGATTGACAGGTCACTGCACGTCTCGTTGAAAAATGCGTGATTATTGGAAATGCAAACGAGAAAGGCAGAATAAATGACTTTCAAGTGAGTGACACATTGAGAGTATACCCACTTTTCCAGGGACCACTACACAACTGAGTACAAGTAACACTAATTATGCTATGAATTCACTGACAGGCAAATAGATGAAAGAATATTACACTGAATAAATGACAGAATTCTCTGGATCTAAGCAACATGGGGAATATTTAATATAACACTGGTCAACAACAAATTTTGTTTCGGTTTTTTGAGCTGATTTAGGATAATTTTGGTGTGCTGAATCCAAAAATCACATAAATTTTGCTGAATCAGGTCAACTTTCTGCACTATGCTACATATTGGCTTTTTAACATTTTTGCTTACATTTATGGACATTTTCACATCATATGATACCAAATTCTTTCATATTTCTTGCAATAAATGAGTTCTGAAGATTTGACTTTTGCCAATTTATGATTAATGTTTTTTTTATACAGGTGAATGAAATGGCCTGTAATATTAATGAAATGGCGGGCGACACGGTGGTGCAGTGGTTAGCACTCGTGCCTCACAGCAAGAAGGTCCTGGGTTTGATTCCAACACCAGTCGATGGGGGGTGGGACCTTTCTGTGTGGAGTTTGCATGTTCTCCCCGTGTCTGCGTGGGTTCTCTCCGGGTACTCCGGCTTCCTCCCACAATCCAAAAACATGCACTAATAGGTTAATCGGTTAATCTAAATTGCCCATAGGTGTGAATGTGAGAGTGATTGTTTGTCGCTATATGTTCAGCCTGTGATGAACTGGCGACTTGTCCAGGGTGTACCCCGCCTTCGCCCCTATGTAGCTGGGATAGGCTCCAAGCGACCCCCGTGACCCTAGTGAGGATAAAGTGGGTTCAGAAAATGAATGAATGAATGAAATGGCTTCGACTAGAAGATCTTGCAAAAATAAGCCTGACGTATTCTGCTCCATCTGCGGTGAATACACCATTGTACTTAACAGGAATCAAGTCACAAGTTTCATAAAGTGTGCTTACCAATCTTATTTTGGTATTAAACTTGGTGACCAAGATAAAGTTTGGGCGCAGATTGTGAGAAGATCAAATTTTTCAAAATCAAATGAGCAAAAAAACCTGACCTCATTGAGGAAAAACAGATGTCATTTTTGGATTTAGCGGTGCAAAATGGTCCTAATTCAGTTGAAAAAACCTAGACAACTTGCAAAAACATTTTTTGTAACCCAGTGTGATCTATATTTCACAATTTAATTAAACATATTAACCCTTTCATGCATAGTGGTCTCTCCAGTGGACAGTTATTCTACAGCTGTTCTTCTTGGATATTCACAGGTATTGTTGTTTTAGTTGCATAATCAGCCAACACAGTGGGTGCTTATTTATTTACTATTTTATTTATATGTTTATTTGGTAGGGACAGCACACATTGATTAACATTTCTTTAAATGTGCCAGTATTAGCAAAAAAGCTATTTTTCAACTGTTGTCCCTGGGTAAGATGTAAAGTTCATTCATAAAATTAGAAACATTTACGAAATTAAGGCATTACCCACACATTACCTAGCATTAGTTCACATACACAGTATACACAGGTCACCTTTCAGTAATAGTAGGTGACCCAAAAAATTTTTGAAGTGCGTATTGGCAGACATGAGCAAGGGCAGCACTGTGAGACAGTGACCTTGAGCAAGTAAACACACCCCCATTTTAGTAACCATTGGCGGCTGTGCCAGAATTGTTCAGTAACCGTGTGATCTCAAGATTCGGTAACGTTCCCTGGCCCCCTAGATCGCCAGATTTGTCCGTTTGTGATTTTTTCTTGTGGGGCTATCTCAAGAGTAAAGTGTACACGACTCGACCAAGAACTCTGGATGAGTTAAAACAGAGAATTCAGGATGAAATTCCCAGTATCCCAGCTGAGATGTTGCAGCGGTCAATGAGGAATCTCAACAGCAGATTTCAAGAATGCATTCATACAGGAGGACGCCATCTACAGGAAGGAATTTTTAAAAAATGAAAATTCCATCATTGTTTCTTAAATGGCATGTTTTAAGGTTTCAATTACTATGAATAAAATATTTTTCTTCCATCACTCTTGGTTTTATTGGATTGTTAAAAAGTTCCCATTTTTTTGTGTCACCCTGTACAAACACCTGGAGAGACACTGGCGCCATCCCATACACTGCAATTCATACCACTACTGTAACTTTGCTGCTTGCTCTTTATAAACCTGATCTACAGTAACATGTTTGAGTGTAAATACATTGTTAATTGTTAGACTGTAATTAGCAGGGGTGTTTTGTTTTTTTTCATATAATGTCCATGAAGTGAGTAATAACTAGCATTAGAATATGTTAAAATGTGAGAAAACATCAGATTAGCTGCATTAAAAATGTTTTTATTTCATCGTTTTTGTATCACTTTCTAATATTTGGTTTTAAATACATGTTTCTTTGCTTCACAAATAAAATGCATGGTATACCTGAGTGGAAATTTTTGTAAATCCATGAAAAAAAAAAAAAAAAAAAACTTGATCGGATTGTTTTTTCATGCCAAGGAGGAATAAAAACATCCAAGAAAAAATCTTGACTAAAGTTCTCATAATTCATGCATGAAAGGGTTAAATATACTCTTGGTGTATTCAGTTTTAAATATTAAGCATTGAATGAATGCTGCAAACTGACAAATGTGCAAGTTGTGTGACTGTTCCTTTAACAACAGCCTCATGGATAAGATCACTGTTGTAAAATAAATAGGACACTAATAAAAAGAATAGGGAGAGCACAGGCAGAGTAAAACTTAGCCTTAGTTCATTTTTCAAGACTCAAAATCGACAGTCGTAAAAAGATGGCTTTTGGTCATTCGTCACTTTATCTTTCTTGGTATGGGAGAAAAGAAAAGCAGACGCAGAAATGAGCCGCATGTGCGTGCAATAGTTTAACTGCATTTTACAACATCTGGTTTATCTTTGCTTTGTGAGAAGGCAAAAAAATGAGATTTTGGGAATTTGGGAAGTTACATGTGCTGGCAAAGAGGCCTGAGTTTTATCAGCATCCATACACTTTATTACCATTTTCCTTTGGATAATGTGCACATACTATACATTTATTTTGCCATTTATCCGATGCAGTTTTTTCCCCATTTCCTGCATCCGTGTGAAATCTGTCAAATTAAACCCTTAGTTTTTCACATTCTGTCATTGTTTCCATCTTAATACTGATTCAATACCATCTGTGTTTTATCCTGGTATGATATCACATATCCTTAATTACATTTATTTTGTGTCCTGTTACTTGTTTCCTTAAAAATCCCCGATGGAGGTCATTAATGTTTCAACTAATCTTTAAATCACTAACATCTGGTCAAGTACTTAATACTGGTAATAGAAAAGCAGTGTTGTGTGTCCTCAGCAAAACAAATGGTCTAAAAGTCTCTAAACTGACAAGGAATGAAGTGTTTTTATATCTTCACTTTAAAGGAGTGATATTTAGTGTTTTTAAATAGAATTATGCATTTTAAAACACTTCCCTGGGGTCTACATAAACTGTAAATGTTCTGCTTGGGTCTGAATTTGTCATTAATTCAACTCCACAGGTCCATCTTCAACCCTATTTCTGACACGAGAAAGGTCGTTTTGAGTGCCGACCCTTTAACCCAGGGGTGTCAAACATGCGGCCCGGGGGCCAAATGCGGCCCGCCAAAGGGTCCGATCCGGCCCGTGGGATGAATCAGCAAAAATTACACTTAAGATATTAACAATCAAGGATGTCATAGTTGTTTTTGTTCAGGTTCCACATACGGACCAATGTGATCTCAAATAAAATAATAGCATAATAACCGATAAATAACCCTGGTCAACAACAAATTTATTGTTGAAGTTTTTTGAGCTGATTTAGGATCATTTTGGTGCTGAATCCAAAAATCACATTCATTTTGCTCAATCAGGTCAACTTTCTGAACTATGCTACATATTGGCTTTTTAACATTTTTACTTACATTTATGGGCATTTTCACATCATATGATACAAAATTCTTTCATATTTCTTGCAATAAACGAGTTCTGAAGATTTTACTTTTACCAATTTATGATTAATGTTTTTTTTAATATTACAGGTGAATGAAATGGCTTCGACTAGAAGATCTTGCAAAAATAAGCCTGACGTATTCTGCTACATCTGCGCTGAATACACCATTGTACCTAACAGGAATCAAGTCACAAGTTTCATAAAGTGTGCTTACCAATCTTATTTTGGTATTAATTATTATATTTTGTGAGAAGATCAAATTTTTCAAAATCAAGTTAGCAAAAAAACCTGACCTATTGAGAAAAACAGATGTCATTTTTGGATTTAGCGGTGCAAAATGGTCCTAATTCAGTTGAAAAAACCTAGACAACTTGCAAAAATTTTTTTGTAACCCAGTGTAATGACTCCAAATTTTCTTAGTTTAATGTGAAAAATAATATTATATTACATCTATAAATAAGTAAGGATCTCCAAATTTTTCTCTTTGTTTTAGTGTAAAAACTTACAGTAAATGATGAAAACATTAACATTTACAACCTATCCTTTAACAGTAAAATGCGAAGGTGAAATTTTAATATTAATTATTCTTCCTGTTATTAAATATTTTGTGCCTTTATAGATCCAATCTGTAATATGCATGTATAAATGGTAATTTGAGATGTAATATAGTTAAAATTGCACTTATTTTCTCAAGAAATTTCAGTTTTTTTTCAGGTAGTTCACATCATTTTTGTTTGGATAGTTTGCAAATGTACATATTTTTATAATTTAATTTTGATTGCACTAAAACAAAGAGAAAAATTTGGAGTCGTCATTATTTACAGGTTATTATGCTATTATTTTAGTGGTCCGGCCCACCTGAGATCAATTTGGGCTGAATGTGGCCCCTAAACTAAAATGAGTTTGACACCCCTGGTTTAATCCTTACGTGTTCTCTTATATATTTATGGATTTCGTTGTTTTAGTTCCCTATCAGCCAACACAGTGGACACTTATGCATCATCCCATAATTCATGCCATTACTGTAAATTTTCTGTTCCAGATAAACCTGATCTACAGTAACATGTTTGCCTGTAAAAAAAAAAAAAATGAAATTCTTAATTGTTATAAAACTGTAATTAACAGTTTTGTTTTTTTCAAAATGTTTTTTTTTTTTTTTTTTGCATAGTACCTCCATGCAGGTATTGTTAAAATGTGAGAAAACATCCAATTAGCAGCATTAAAAATGTTTTCATCTCATAGTTTTCATACAGTATATCAGTAAATACATGTTTGTTTGCTTCTAAAATTAAACATATGACTTTGTAACTATGAAAAATAGGTTCATAGAACAAACTCAATCACATTGTTGTTTTTTCATGCCTACAGAGGAATAAAAACAGGAAAAAAAAAAAAATCTTGATTAAGGTTCTCATAATTCATGCATGAAAGGGTTAAATGCACATGTGCCACTTCAGGCCCCGCCCCCTCCAGGTTGTTGCCCGTGTTTTCTGTCCCGTTCAGCCACTTGTGTTTGTTAATACAACCAACAACTGAACATTTTAGGTAATCGGCTCGAAATTTGGACATATTTTCAGTTTTTACTACAACCGTTGCTGCTGATAAACAATTATGGCGTACTTGGAGAAATATTCGTTGGAAGTCTTGACCTTATATGTGCAAATGTCATGATGTAACTAGTTATAAAACGTAACAAATTAAGAAGGAATTAAAACGGGTTATAGAAATCCACTTGATTGTTGCCGAAATGAATATAAACATAGCTTTGCTGCAACACCTGGAGGGTCCAAAATCAAAGTTTTTGAACTATTAGGGTCCAAATACACAAATAAATGAACCAAAGACGAAGAAAAGTGGGTTTAGACAAATATGAGCCCTTTAACATTATATAAGAAGGGGCTTTAAATAGTTAGTGGAAAAAACGGTTTAAGTTATGATGATTATTTTTCAACATATGCTCTATCTAGGTCAGGCCTGTCAAACTCATTTTGGTTCAGTTCCATATTTAGTCCAATTGGATCTCAAACGGGCCAGACCAGTAAAATAATGACTTGATAACCTATAAATAATGACAAATCCAAGTTTTTCTTTTTGTTTTAGTACAAAAAACCCCCCAATTAAATTATGAAAATATTTACATTTTACAAAAAAGATATGAATAATCTGAAAAAACAGAAATTTCATTTGAAAAATTAGTGCAATTTTAACAATATTCTGCCTCGACTTATTATTTCTACATGTACATTACACACAGTGTTCCATAAACATTTGGGAACAGGCAGAAATTGTTAAAATTTTGGAGTTTGGAACTAAAATTTGAACAATTTCTACAATATTCCATCTGTTATTATTATTATGAACACAACTCCAAATCCCAGTGGATCCATAAATGCACCAAACATTTAGGAACAGGCAGAATATTGTTCAAACTGCACATTTCAGGTTGTTCATCTGTGTTTTAATTGACGTATTTATTTGCAATTTATTGTGAAAGAATAGTTTTGTAAACGTAAATATTTTCACAGTGTAATGTTATTTTTTTCACTTTCACTAATTTTTCACAAAGAAAATTTGTCGTCATTATTTATGGTTTATTGTGTTGTTCTTTTGACTGTAGATCACACTGGTCTGTATGTGGAACCTGAACCAAAAGGATTTGGACAACCTGGACTGTTCAGGTTCATTTATGCACTTCGATCCCGCGGGCCGGAATGGAACCTTTGGCGGGCCAGATTTGGCCCCTGGGCCGCATGTTTGACACCGATCTAGGTCAATACACTTCACACTGGGTTTAGAAAAATGACCCCTTTAAAGCTAAAAGGACATTTTAACTGTATGCTCATATTTGCAGTTCTAACGCCTCCTTTTGTGAATCTTAAATGTGTGTGTGGCTGATGTGGGGGGTCTCACAGAGCGGGTGCTGGCGGGGGCAGAGGGGCTGGTGAGGGACACCATCTCCTGAATGGCCAGCCGCAGTTTGAGGCGATGCAGCGGGTTACTGATGCCGATCTCCCTCTGGATCTCCGTGTCAGACAGGTTGGCCATAATCGCACCACTCTTCACGTTGGCCCGACAAGCTGCCACGTACCACGCCGGCATTCCCACCCACAGCTGAGAGGAAGCAGAGCACACAAGGAATAAGAGGAGTGAAACCTCATGTTTTATGGCTCAGTTACATCCTACCCAGATAGCAGTTACCTTTGGGCCGGACCCGCATTAAAGCCTTTACATCCGTTTATAGCTTACATCCGTTTTCTGACTTTGGACCAAATCTGCATCTGATCTGTCTTTCAGCTCTCTCTAGCAGTTCCAGAGTTGTGCTGGCTTACGGATTCGGCCCAAAACAGTCTCCCATCTCACAACCAAGACTGGTTTTCAAAGTTGTAATGCTGATCTGGACCAGAATCGTAATATGAATCTGGACCAGAGTCGTAATACAAATCTGGGCCAACATGATACTTGTGTATATTCTAGATGTGATTGAACAGAGCTGGGCCAGAGCTGGACCGTTTCTGTAGAAGATCTGTTTCGCGGAGCAGTACCTGTTTTGGCCCGATGTGCGTTTGGACGCCGGGACGGATCTGCCAAACGGTTTCGGGCCGAGTCGGGGTGCGATTCTGTTCCAGATCCCTCCCAGTATCTCTTTGCTATCTGGGTATGTTTTACTGTCTAAAACGTTTCGAAACCTGACAGTACCTCCAACCAAGACACAACAGTAGGTCCATCCCAAGATGCAAAGGGAAGTCCTTGGCGACATGCTTCTTCCAGTAGCTCATGCCTGGTAAGAGGAGGAAGAGTTACAGGGGTTTAATTAGTGTCATATGATCAAATGGTAACATGTTACATCGGTGCGATTTGTTGGCGGGGGGGTGGCAGGGGTCAAAACCCCCCCCGGTTTTTACATCCCTACTTCATACTTAAGGTTTTGAGGTTTCTGCTGTTAAAAGGACATTTTTCCTTCCACTGTCACCAGTCACTAGTGTTTGCTCCTGGAGGATTCTGTTGGGTTTCTGTAAACTGGCTTAGAGTCTGGTTTGGACCAGCTCTATATGTAAAGTGTCATGTTAGGATTTTTGTTATTTGGTGCTATATAAATAAATTTGATTTAATTCAGTAGCTTTTCATCCAAGCAGCAGAGTAGCCACATCTGTCCTTATCTATCCAAACTAAAACTAAACTAGAAGCATCTGGAGAGCGCAGACCTCCGCCAAGGCCGATCAGTGGGCCCCCCCATGGGCCCGCCCACCCCCACCGCTGATCACCACCAAATTTAATCATTTGTTCTTTGTGCCAGTATCAACATTTCCTGAAATTTTCATCCAAATCTGTCCATAACTTTTTGACTTATCTTGCACACAGACAGACAAACAGACAGACAAACAAACCAACGCTGACAAAAACAGAACCTCCTTGGCAGAGGTAGTAAAGTAAAGTAAAAGTAAAGTAAAATAAACTTTATTGTCCCCTGAGGGAAATTCATCTTGGGCACAGTGCCACATATCATTACTTCACAAGACAAGATAAAAAACATCATCACATGGACACATTACAACAACGACAGTTAGTCTGTCACATCAAACGGACATGGACTGTATTTGAGAACCACAACACAGAACATATAAAGACGCCTAAAGTGCAAGGGAAAAAAAAAAAGGGCTAAAGTGCTGTGTGTTTGTTGCACGTTGCTTATTACACTAGTCTATTACACTAGTTTTTAACACGGTTCGGCTAGTGTAAATAAACCTTCCTTACTTACAAAACCAGCTCAGGACCACACCTTTAAACTCACTTTTCTTCTTCACTTTGAATAGAAACATGCCCTGAAATGGTGTTAGGACTGAAGGGGCACACTGGTAACAAGATTTGGCAGCTCCTTCTATAGCTATGGTCTGTTTTATTTATGTTACTTGTAATGGTGCGACTTTGGTGTTTAAAGGGGTTAATAAACAGTCATGTGAATGATACCAAAGTAATCGGATCCAAAATCCAAACAGGAGTAAGTCTGAAATCATTCCTGGACTCACTTCTTCTTGCTGCGGCGGTCTTTATCTGCAGGACCCAGAGTCCCGGTCTTGTTCATCCCCATGGGGTCTCCAGAGGCCAGATCTTCAGAGGGTGTAGAAGCTGAGAGAGACACGGGGAGGTTAAAGGTCACATATATGACATATTGATGAGGTTGTATCTTGAACTTCTCATCCTTGGCAGCTCAGACACATTTAAATGAAAATACTGACTGTGTGGATATACAGTCAGCATTTGTCGCTCAATTTTCCCAATCTGCTCACCGAGGGATGCGGATCCGTCCCGTCCAGGCTGGCCCATCCTTCCTTTCTCCTTCTTCCCAAAAAGGCGGCCAATGGAAGACTTGATGCTTTTCTTCTTACTGGCCTTGTGCAGTGAATCTTGGCTGCTGTTGGAGCTGCTGCCATCTGCTGAAAGACTGGAGGGGACGAGGGAATCACTCAGCCTATGC